>NW_007248575.1:292814-306420 GCF_000164805.1 Carlito syrichta
GCTAATTTTTATTAATTATTTTCTTCTACATATTTTGGTTTTATTTTCTCTTCTCATTTTAATTTCCTAAATTGGAAGATTAGTTTACCAATTTCAGATGTGTTTTCTAAGACATATATTAAATGTTATAAATTTCCCATTAAACACTGCTTTTGCTGCATCCCACAAATTTTGACAAGTTGTGTTTTCATTTAAATTATTTCAAAATATTTTCAATTCCTCTTGATATTTCTTCTTTGAACAATGTGTTATTTAAAAGTGTGTTGTTTAATCTTCAAGAGTTTGGAGACTTTCCAGGTAACATTCTGTTTTTTATTCTATTGTGATCTGAGAGCAGGCATTGTATGCTTCTATTCCTTTTATTTATTTATTTATTTTTTTAGTCAGAGTCTCACTTTGTCACCCAGGCTGGAGTGCAGTGGCACCCTCACGGCCACTGTGGCCTCGACCTGCTGGGCTTATTTCTTCTTTTCTGATCTGTATCACATTTGTTTCCTTTCATGTCTTACTGCATTAGCTAGAAATTCTAGTGTGATGTTGAAAAAGGAGAGGTAAGAGGGGACCTCCTTGCCTCATTCCTGATCTTAGCAGAAAAGCTTCTAATTTCTCACCATTTAAGTTCATTAATGGTAGTATTTTTGTATAAATGCTCTCTTTTTTATTTTAGCATCAATACCTTTACTGGATCACATTTTAAATTTAACCATTTTAGGAAAAATGATATTTGTACCTATTGCATTTACAGAAAACATTCAGAAAGTCTTAATAATTACTTTATTGATCCCGCCAAATGATGTTTTAGATCTTCAAAAATGTATTACATAAATAAATCAAATTATAATTTCAGAGAATGAAGAATGAATTTTTTCATAAATTATGGACTCATCTATATTATATTTATCACTGTTTTGTTTTGTTTTTTAGTTGGAGTCTCACTCTGTCACCCAGGCTGGAGTGCAGTGGCACTCTCATGGCCACCCCAGCATCGGCCTGCTGGGCTCTAGGGATCCTTCCGCCTCAGCCTTCCAAGTAACCAGAACTACAGTTGCACGCTACCATGCCTGGCAAATTTTTTTATTTATTGTGGAGATGAGGTCTCACCAAGTTGTCCAGGCTGTTCTCAAACCCGTGGACTCAGGCAATCCCTTCCCATCAGCCTCCCAAAGTGCTGGGATTACAGTCTTGAGTCACTGCACCTGGTTTATCACTGTTAGCAGTACGATTCAGTGGGATATTATCTGGATTATAGATGTTCTTTATCAAATTGAAAAAGTTCCCTTCTATTTCTAGTTTACTGAGAGTTTTTATTATAAATGAGTAACATGGGTATTGGGATTTGTCAAATGCTTTTTCTTCATCTATTGATATGACCATGTGATTTTTTCTTCTTTATTCTACCAATGTGATAAATTACATCAATTGATTTTTAGATGTTTAACATGCCTTGCATACCTGAAATAAGTTCCACTTGGTTGTGGTGTATAATTCTTCTTATACATTGTTCAATTCAGTTTGCTAATTTTTTAAGGATCTTTGTATTTATGTTTTTGAGCGACATAGGTCTGTAGTTTTCTTTTCTTATGGTATTTTTGTCAGGTATTGGTGTTAGGGTAATTCTCACCTCATAGAATGAGTTAGGAAATATTTCCTTTGCTTCTGTATGTTGACAGATATTGTAGAAATCGGTATAATTTCTTCCTTATGTGTTTGGTAGAATTCACCAGTTAACCCAACTAGACCTGGTGCTTTCCATTTTGGAGGTTATTATTTATTCAATTTCTTTCATAGATATGGGCCAATTCAAATTGACTACCTCTTCTTGTGTGAGATTTGTCATGTTATATCTTTCAAGGAATTAGTCCATTACATCCAGGTTATCAAATTTGTGGGTATAGTATTGTTTATAATATTTCTTTATTATCTTTTAAATGTTCATGGGTTTCTATAGTATTGTCCTGCTTCCATTTCTGATATTAGCAATTTCAGTCTTTTCTTTTTTTTTCTTAGCTATCTTTGCTAAAGGCTTTTATATTTGATTAATGTTTTCAACAAACTAGCTTCTGGTTTCATGATTTTTACTACTGAATTCCTGGTTTCAATTTCATTGATTTCTGCGCTAATTTTTATTAATTATTTTCTTCTACATATTTTGGTTTTATTTTCTCTTCTCATTTTAATTTCCTAAATTGGAAGATTAGTTTACCAATTTCAGATGTGTTTTCTAAGACATATATTAAATGTTATAAATTTCCCATTAAACACTGCTTTTGCTGCATCCCACAAATTTTGACAAGTTGTGTTTTCATTTAAATTATTTCAAAATATTTTCAATTCCTCTTGATATTTCTTCTTTGAACAATGTGTTATTTAAAAGTGTGTTGTTTAATCTTCAAGAGTTTGGAGACTTTCCAGGTAACATTCTGTTTTTTATTCTATTGTGATCTGAGAGCAGGCATTGTATGCTTCTATTCCTTTTATTTATTTATTTATTTTTTTAGTCAGAGTCTCACTTTGTCACCCAGGCTGGAGTGCAGTGGCACCCTCACGGCCACTGTGGCCTCGACCTGCTGGGCTTAGGCAATCCTTCCGCCTCATCCTTTCAAGTAGCTAGAACTACAGGCACACTCTACCACGCCCAGCTTTTTTTTTTTTCTAAATTATTATTTATTGTAGCGATGAGGTCTCACCAAGTTGTCCAGGCTTGTCGCGAACCCCCGGGCTCAGGCAATCGTCTTTCCTCGGCCTCCCAAAGTTCTGGGATTACATACTGAGCCACCATGCCCAGCAGATTTCTATACATTTATATTTGTTTTATGATCCAGAATAAAACAGAGCACACATGGATATTTACCAATATCCATGTGTGCTTGAGAGGAATGTGTGTTCTGTTTTTTAATTAAGTGGTTGATAGATTTTAATATATTAAGTTGATAGATAAAGTTGTTAAGTTCAGGCATATTTTTATAAACTTTCTGCCTGTTGTATCTGTCCATTTCTAATAGAGGTGTTGGATTTTCAAACTATAAAGTAGATTCATCTATTTCTCTTAGTAGTCTGTTAGTTTTTACAATCTGAAGTCTCTTCTCTATGAAATTAATATAGCTACTCCCATCCTTTAAATTAGTGAGAGCAAAGTATATTTTTTTCCATCATGTAGTTTTATTATCTAACGGCCTTTATATTTAAAGTTAGTTCCAACCGGGCTCGGTGGCTCAGGCTGCAATCCCGCACTTTGGGAGGCTGAGGTGAGTGGATTGCCTGAGCCCGCGGGCTCGAGACCCGCCTGAGCAACTTGGCGAGACCTCATCTCTACAATAAATCAAAAAATTAACCCGGTGTGGTAGCACACGCCTGTAGTTCCAGCTACTTGGAAGGCTGAGGCGGAAGGATCGCCGGAGCCCAGGAGCCCAGGAGCCCAGCAGGTCAAGGCTGCAGTGGCAGGGAGAGTGCAACTGCACTCCAGTCTGGGCGACAGAGTGAAACTCCAACTCAAAAAATTTAAAAAATAATAATAATAATAATAAAATAAAGTGAGTTTCATGTACATATGAAACATATGTACATATGTTAGGCCTTGTTTTATTGATCTACTCTAACAATCTGTCATTTCATTAGTACATTTAGGCCATAGACATTCAAAGTGATTATTGATATTGTTGAATGAATATCTACAATTTTGTTACAGTTTTCTATTCACTGCCCTTGTTCATTGTTTCTATTTTTGTCTTTTACACCTTTTGTGCCTTTTGTGGTTTTAATTTAACACTTTATATGATTCTATATTCTCTCCTTTCTTAGCATATCTGTTACACTTTCTCTTATACTTTTTTCTGTTGTTGCCTTAGAGTTTTCAATTTACATTCACAGTTAATTCAAGTCCACTTTCAAATAACACTATACCAATTCCCAGGTAATGCAAGTACCTTATAATAACAATAATTCTGATTTCTCCCTTCCATCTCATATCATTACTTTCATTCATTTTATTTATACATAAGCTTATGTATACATGCAAATATACATATTGGAATACAATGTTGTTATTGTTTGAAATAAACTGTTATTCATTAAATCAATTAAAAGTAAGGAAAAGTTTTTATTTTACTTTCACTTTATTTCCATAACTCTTTCTTCCTGATGTAGATCCAAGTTTCTGACTTAAATCTTTTATTCTTTCTCTGAAAAACTTTTTTTTTAACATTTCTTGCAAAGCAGGTCTACTATCATCAAATTATCTTAATTATTTCTCCTTTACTTTGAAGGATAATTCCAGGGGATGGAATTCTGGAATGCTGGTTTATTATTGTTGTTGTTGTTGTTTTTTAATATTTTATTCATTTTTCTTTTTGTTTGCACAGTTTCTGAAATCAGGTGTAATTCTTATCTTTGCTCAAAGTATTTTTTATGACTTTTTTCATAATTTATTCTTTACTTTTTGCTTTCTGAAGCTTGAATATAATATATCTAGTGTAGTTTTGGGGGTATTTACTGAGTATCTGAGGTTCCTGGAGCAATGATTTAGTGTTTAGCATTAATCTGGGAATTTCTCAGTCATTATTCCTTCAAATATTGCTTCTGTTTCTTTCTCTCTTTCCTCTTCATGTATTCTGTTTTTACATGTGTTACAACTTTTGTAGTTATCTCACAGTTCTTGGATGTTTTATTTTGTTTTGTTTTTAGTCTATTTATTTTTGCTTTTCAATTTTGAAAGATTCTATTGACATACACTTAAACTCAGAGATTCTTTAACAATATCTAGTCCCCAAATGAGCCCATTAAAGGCAGTCTTCACTTCTGTCAAAACACTTTTACTGTAGCAAAAATATTTAACATTAAATCTCTCCTCTTAACCTATTTTTAAGTGTACAATATATTATTGTTGACTATTGGGTACAATATTATAGGGCAGATCTCTAGCGTTTATTCATCTTGCCTAACGCCTTTTTGCTTGTTGATTAGTAATCCTAGATTTCTTTATTCCCTCCATTTCCTGAAAACTGCCCTTCTGCCTTTTGATTCTATAAATTTTACTATTTTAGATACCTTATATAAGTGGAATTATACAGTATTGTCTTTATGTGATTGACTTATTTCACTAGAATAATCTCCTCATGGTTCATCCATGTTGTTGTATATTGTAAGATTTGCTTCTTTTAAAAGCTGCATTCTATTGTATGTATGTACCATATTTTCCTTATCCATTCATTTGTCACTGGACATTTAGGTCATTTCCACATCTTGGCTAAAATCTGTTTGAGATCTTGATTTCAATTCACTGGATAAATATACAAAAGTGGAACAGTTTGGTCATAGAATAGTCCTGTTTTTAATTAGTCAAGGAAGATCCATACTGTTTTCCATAGTGGCTGCACCATTTTACATTTTCTCCAACAGTGTGCAGGTGTCCCAATGTCTCCACATTTTTACCAATGCTTGCTGTCTCTTGTTTTTTGGATAATAAACATTATGACAAGTAGAAGATGGTATCACATGATGATTTTTCTTTACATTTCCCTGATTATTAGTGAGACTGAGCATTTTTTCATATATCTCTTGGCAATTTCTATGTTGTCTTTTGATAAATGTCTAGTCAAGTTCTTCCCCGTTTTTAATAGGATTATTAGGCTTTTTACTAGTTGTAAGAATTTCTTATATATTTTAGAGATTAACCTTTTATCACATATATGGTTTGAAAATATTTTCTTCCATTCTTTACTCTCTGTGGTTGTCTTCACTGTGCAGAAGCATTTTAGTTTGTTGTAGTTCCATTTGTTCATTTTTGGTGTTTTGTTTATGCTTTGGGTGTCATATTCATAAAATTATTATCAAAGTCAATATTGTAAAGCTTTTTTGTCCGTGTTTTCTTCAAGGAGCTTACAGTTTCAGGTTTTACACTTATGCTTTTAATTTACTTTGAGTTGATTTTTGGGTATGATTTTAAGATAAAGGTCCAATTTTATTCTTTTGCATGTGAATATTCAGTTCCCCAACACTATTTGTTAAAAAGGCAATTCTTTATTCATTCTGTACTGCTGACACCATTAGTGAAAATCAGTTAACTACGAAATTATTTCTGGGCTTTCTATTCAGTTCTGTCAGGTCTGGTTTTTTTCATGCCAGTACCATATTGTTTGGATTATTGTAGCTTTGCAATGTATAATAAAAGGAAAAAAAATGTGATGCCTTCTATTCATTATCTCTTGTGGTCCCATATGAGTTTTAGAATTGTTTTCCCTATTTCTGTAAACGTTGCCATTGGGGTTTTGGTAAGAATTACACTGAATCTGTAAACTGCTTTGGGTAGAGTGGACATTTTACCAATATTAAGTCTTCCTCACCTTCCTTTCCATTTGTTTGTGTCTTGTTTAATTTCTTTTATTAGTATTGTGTCGTTTTCAATATACAAGTTTTTTACTTCCATAGGTAAGTTTACTTCTAGGTATTTATTCTTTCTGGTAATATTGTAAATGGGATTGTTTTTCTAAATTGCCTCTCTACATAGTTCATGTTAGTGTTTAGAAACACAAGTTATTTTTGTGTGGTGATTTATGCTTTGCAACTTTACCAAATGTGTTGCTAGTTCTAATTTGTCCATTTCCTTCCTTAGATTTAGGAAGTTTGGAAAGTTTTTCATCATTATTTTTTTAACAAGCTTTCAAAGTTATTTGTTTCTCCCTCTTCTTTTTCTGAAACATCCATAATGTACAGTTTGATCTGTTTAATGGTACACCATAAATCTCTTATGCTTTTGTCTCTCTTTTTTTTTGCTCCTCTGACTAAATTGCTTCCAGTCACCTGTCTTCAAACTTACCAGTCCATCCTTTTTCTTACCTAGTCTGCCTTTTAACCCTTCTAATAATTTTAGTTCAGTTGTGGTTTCTTCAACTCCATGATTTCTGGTCAGTACATTTTAATATTTCTATATCTAAGTTGCAGTTCTCACTTTGTCCCTGTATTTTTCTCTTGACTTTGGTCAGCATCTGTATAAGAGCTACTTTTATGTTTCTGGCAAATAAATCATACAATTCCATTTCAGTAGAGTCAGTTTCTGGAGATTTATTTTGTGTCATTATTTGATGAAAATAATTTTATTTTTCATGACTCTTTGTATTGATGTCCACCCATTAGACAAAGCAGGCACTACTCCCAGTTTTCAAAGACTGACCTTTTGCAGAAGTCTTCTAACAATTAGCCAATCCAGAGATTCTGGAGATCTCTAAAAATAATTTACCTCCAGAACAAGAATCAGAAAGCTATGGCTGTTGTCTGCTTGCTCTTTGCTGAGCCAGGGCATGAGGGAGTGCTATGGAATCTACCAGCACAAGCCACCATCTTTGTCTATCCCCACGCAAGTAGGCCATGCTGGACCCATCAGATCTCCAGACTAGAGAACAGAAGTCAGTCTTTTGGAGATTTAACCTTAAAAAGTTGGTGGGATGGACACATAAACCAATGTTTTTCCTCACTTGGGTGAATCTGGTAGCTTGAATGACCTTTTCCTAATCATATGACATTGTGCTGGGGGCAAAATCTCCAGCAAGAGGGTGTTGTAAATCTCCCTACTGGCTTTGAGAAATCTGATTTTGCATTCTCTGTGGATGAAGATCATTTTAATTAGTCTCTGATTCCTCACAAAAAAATAATTTTCCCATGAATTGTTGCCAAACTAATGAGCTTAGGGGAAAAAGAGAGTCCAGGTCTTCTTACTATGCCTTCATTTTGGCATCTCTTTCTCTGTAATAGTGTTTTCAATCTCTAACATTTCTTTTGGATTCTTTCATAGCATTTCCATCTTTCTGGTTACATTTCCCATATGTTCTCAATGTACTCTTTACATTGTTCATTATGACCCTTGGCATATTATTTAATCATAATTGTTATAAATTCCTAGTCTGATAGTTCCAATTTCCCTGCCATAGCTGACTCTGACTCCGAGGCTTACTCTGTCTCTTCAAACGTGCTATTTTCCTTTTAGTATTGCTTGTAAGTTTTTCTTGATAGCCTGACATGATGTACTGTGAAAGGAACTGATGTAAATAGGCCTTTAGTAATGTGGTGGCGACGTGTAGGGGTGGAAAGCATTCTACAATGCTATGATTAGGTCTCAGTCTTTTAGCGAGCCTCTGTCTCTAGACTGTAAACTTCACACGTTCTTCTAAGTGCCTTCCCTTTTATGAAACAGAATGACTAGAGTATGTTAGAATTAGGCATTTTCCTTCCCCCAAGTCAGTTAGGCTTTGGAAAAAAATCCAGCAGCTTAGGCTCTGATAAAAAAGTTTGTCTTAAGGGCAGGTCTTGTTAAGAAGAACAGAATACTCTGGCAAATTTCAAAATACTTACTTTTCCCCTCTCTTACTGAAAGTGTGAGGGATTTTTCCCTCCTATAATTGAAGTGATAAAGCTCACAAATGTATAGAGACCTATGGAGTTTTTTACTCTCAGACTTATCGACTCTGAGCTTCCAACAACTTGTTAATTATAGTTCCAGATTTCTTACCCTAGCATTTTTTTTTTTCCCATGGAGGTTTCTGCTATGGGTTCCTGACTTAATAAGTTGTGATTCTCTGCATCTGCTTGACCTCTCCAATTTGGGGGACAATGGTTTTCCCTATGTCAGATTCTTTGACACATCTGCTGATTTTTTTTCAAGTTTGTTTTATGTTTTACCTGTTGTCAGGACAGAGTTGCAACCTCCAACTTCCTTCCATGCCAGACCACAAACCACAAGTCTGACAATGTCTTAAAATAAAAATGTGTTTATGTTTATTTAAATCTCACTTAATTGTCAAATTTTTTATTCCACTGTGGTTTTTATTCCTTCTTTTTATTGCTTTTAATCAACTTTAAATGAACTTATTTTTAGTAAACTTTTTTTAGAGCAGTTTTATATTTACAGAAAAATTGTGATGATAGCATAAAGTTTCCATATACTTTACACCCAGTTTCCCCTGATATTTACATCTTATATTATTATGGTACGTCATTTATTACAATTAATGAACAAATATTGGTAAATTATTAACTAAAGTCCACAGTTTATTCAAAATTCCCTTTTACCTAATGTCCTTTTCTGTTCCAGGATAACATCCTGAATACTACATTCTATTTAGTCATCATATCTTCTTATAGCTATGACAAAGTCTCAGACTTTATTTGTTTTTGATGTTCCTGACCATTTTGAAAGTATTGGATGATAATTTATAGAACAACTCTTGATTTGGATATGTTGGATGTTTTTCTCATGATTAGACTTTAGGTTATGGGTTTGGGGGAAGAAGACCACTGAGGTAACATGCCATTCTCACTTCATAATATCAAGGAAACATATTAAACATAACTTGATACTATGGATACTGGTCTCAAACACTTGGCTGGAATGATTTTTGTCAGTTTTCTCTCCTGTTAAATTGTAATTTTCTCCCTCTTTCTACACTGTACTCTTTGGAAAGAGATCACCATACCCAGAAACCAGGAGTTATGCTCAACCTCCTTCAGGGTGGACTATCTACCTAAATAATGTGGTATTTTTCTGCACAGGAGATTTTTCTCTTCACTCCCATTTATTATTAATTCAATCATTAATTTATATCATTAGTGACACATAAATATATATTGTCTATTTGGGGTTATAACTTAATTTATTTTATTTCTTACTCAAATCCTTTTGATTTGGCCATTTCCTCTTTCAGTTGGCTTCTTTGGTATACCCCCAATTTTATGAGGTTTTTAAAAAAAACACTTTCTTGCATTCTGTCACTACAAGATGCTGCAAGCTTTCCTTGTATATCTCCTATTTGGGTCCTAGAATAAGTCATTTTGTTCATTGCCACAAGAATGTCATTACTGATTGGACTTCTCAGCTGACAGAACAAGGAAATATACATTTGTAAATCAACTCATGTATATAACTATATCTATAAATATTTAGAAAATAATAATCCATATTTTTATTAAATTAATATTGAGTGCATACAGATGTCTCCAACTCAAATACTATGCCACAAGGGTCATTCTAACATCCTTCTTTGCTTGTCTGTAAACTTCTAATTCAACAGAGAGAAAGTTGACTCCTGTCATCAGCTATTAATTTATTAACTCTTCAGTTGCAGGATATATACATAGTGGTGTTAACATTTTTAATTGGTGCTCAATGGAAAGCAGATTTTTCCACTAGTGTAGCATGTTTATGTATGATTTATTTTGCCCTTAGTTTAAAATATTCCGATCATTTCCAAAGTTACTAGGTCAGCAGCTTTATCTTCCACCCTCTTAAGTAGATTGTCTCATACATTTATAATACAGTTAGATTGTTTTTGTCATATTCTTCATTTCATGCAGGGATCCCTCAACCTCCTAAGTAGGTCTTTTTGGTAATTTGTGTGCATTAAGGATAACTCTTTGTGCTGTAAAGTTCTGTGGGTATTGAGAGCATAGAGTACACTATCACACAGAATAATTTCATCTCTATATAAATCTCACCAGTGTTCCACTGATTCAGCCCTCTCCATGACCTCCTCCAACTCCTAACTCCTGAAAACCATTTATGTCTTTACTACTACTATAGAATTGTCTCTTCCATAATGTCATATAAATGGAATCATACAGTATGCAACATTTTCAGACAGTTTCTTTCATTAGCAACATGCATTTAAGATTTATCATGTCTTTTCGTGACCTGTTAGTTTTTGTTTTTTTAATATAGCTGAACAATATTGAATTGTATGAATGCCCTATGGTTTATTTATCTATATTTTCTCACAGTCTATGGCTTGTCTTTGATTCTCTAAACAATGCCTTTCACAGAGATGTTTTTAATTTTAATAAAGTCTAAGGCATGAATTTTTTTTCTTAAATCATTCTTTTGGTGTATCTAAAAATTCAGCACCAAATCCAAGGAAATCTAGAATGTATCCTGTTATCTTACAGAAGTTTTCTAGTTTTGTGTTTTGTATCTGTATCTGTAATTCATCTTGAGTTAATTTTTGTGAAACGTGTAAATTTTTACAGATTTTCTAAAACCATTAATTGAAAAGACTATCAATTTTACTTCTTTGTCAAAGATAAATTGACTATATTTATATGTGTCTATTTCTAGGTACTCTATTCCACTGATTTATATGTCTGTTACTTTGCCAATACCATGCTGTATCAATTACTATCACTTTATAGTAAGTCTTAAAATAAGGTATTGTGATCCTCCAACTTTGTTCTCTTCAATATGTTGTTGACTGTTTTAGGTCTTTTGTCTTTCCATATAAACTTTAGAATCAATTTGTTGATGTCTACAAAGTAGCTTGTTGGAATTCTGATTTGAGATTGCACTGAATCTATACATTAAGTTTAGAAGAACTGACATCATAAAACTATTGATTTCTTTCATTGAAGTTTTATAGTTTTTTACTTAGATATCTTGTAATATTTTGCTAAATTTAGTTATTTAATGTTTTGTGTGCTATTATAAACATATTGTTTTAAGTTCCAAATTCTAATTGTTCATTGCTGATGTATAGGAAAGCAACTGAATTGTGTGTGTTAATCTTGTATCTTGTGACATTGCTATATTCACTTATTACTACCAAGAGTTTTTGTTGTGTTGTTGATTCCTGGGATTTTTCACAAAGACAACATATCATCCACAAAGGCAGTTTATTTTCTTCCTTTCAAATTTGTATAAATTTTTTTTTTCCCTGTCTTATTACACTAGCTAAGATTTTCAGTACAATGTTGAATAGAAGTAATGAAAGAAAACATTTTTGCTTTGTACCTGAAATCATAGAGCAAGCATCAAATTTCCCACGATTATCATATTAGCTGTAGCTTTAGTATAGATTTTTTAATCAGGTTGAGAGATTTATCCTCTATTCCTAAGATATACATGTTTTATATTTTTTCAAACTGTTTTTCCCTCAAGTCCTGATAATTTTGTGATATCCTGTTGTTTACTAATAGTTGATCAGTTTCTTTTGTGCTTTGTAGTTTTGATAATGAATGTTTTCCTAATTTTTCTGTGGAATTCCTATTGTCCTCTACTTATAAAGATGCACCTGCCTGGAGGTTCAGTATGTCAATCACTGAATTCACTTAAATACATTCCGATTCCCTGAGTAGAATTTGAAAGCAAGTAACTAGTTGACTCTTTAATAATATTTTAAATCCTCTTTTTGAAAGTTGTACCTAGAAGATAAAATTGGGAAGTCAATAATAGAACTGGATTCAGATCCTTAGTCAGCTTTTAGGCTAGTTATACAATCTTGGCCTGGTTCTTTAATTCCAAAGTTTTTTAATGCTGCCATTTCTTTAAATAAAATTTGAAATGGTAACATTCACCATTTATTACTCAAGGGATTTAGAGATGACAGTACCTTTATATCAACAAGTTTGTTTCTTTGACTAGTGCTACAAACAGATGTAAAGTGGTCCCCTCAACCCCAACTTCTAATGTTCATGCCTTTGTTTAACCCCTGCTTCTTGAGTGTAGATGGGACCTGTGACTTGTTCTGATAAATAAGATATGGTATAGTTGATAAGATACCACTCCATGATTATGTTATGTTATATGGCAAAGGTGATAGCAAGTCACTTGATGTTATATTCCATGGGATGTCACTCCTATGATTACTTTGTCTTGCTTATGACCTCTCTTTTTCTATTCATTGCTGGCTTTGAAGAAACAAATTGCCATGAATCATATGGCTGCAAGTAAATGATTTGGCAATAACCAGAGGAGCTTAAACATAGATCCATCAAATGGAGAACTTTCTGGCATCACACAACCTCCCCAGGAAACAAGAAGAAATTAAGACTAAATAGACCAATAACAATACAGAATATTGACTATGTCATAAGAAAGCTACATACAAAAAAAGTCTTGGACTAGATGGCTTTCCTGCAGAATTCTGCAAAACATATAAGGAGGAACTGGTATCAATCCAATTAAAAGTATTCCAGGCAACTGAGAAAGATAGAACTCTCCCCAAATTATTTTATGAAGCTAACTTCACATTGATACCCAAACCAGGTAAAGATCCAACAAAGAAAGAGAACTACAGGCCAATATCCTTGATGAACATAGATACTAAAATTCTCAACAAGATCCTAGCAAACCGGATCCAACAACGTATCTCAGAATCATCCACCGTGACCAAGTAGGCTTCATCCCTGGGATGCAGGGATGGTTCAACATCTGCAAGGCCATAAATGTAATACATCACCAGATGTAAAAACAAAAACCACATAACTATATCATTAGATGTGGAAAAACTTTTGATAAAATCCAAGACTCCTTCTTGATAAAAAACCTCGAGCATGTAGGCATAAATGGAACATACCTCAAAATAGTAAGAGCCATATACAAGAAACCCACAGCCAGCAAACTGCTAAACAGACAGAAACTGGAAGCATTTCCCCTGAAAACCAAAACAAGAAAAGAATGCCACTCTCATCCCTTCTTTTCCACATAGTTATGGAAGTTCTAGCTAGAGAAATCAGACAAAGAAGAAGATCAAATTAAGATACCTGCACACGTATGTTTATTGCAGCATTGTTCACAATAACAAGAACCTGGAAACAACCATGCTACCCATCAAAAGAGGACTGGATTAAAAAA
>NW_007248575.1:306609-387765 GCF_000164805.1 Carlito syrichta
TATCTGTCTGGGGAAGGGGATACACCTCTTATCAACAGGGTGCCTGAATGAAACGTAATTGTACACCTAACCCTTAACTGTACCCCGCAAAACCATAATAAAAAATATTGATTTTAAAAAAAAAGAAGAAGATCAGGAGTATACAAATAGGAAAAGAGGAAATCAAGTTATTCCTCTTTGCAGAAGACATGAGAAGACATAATTCTCTGCCTCAAAAAGCCAAGAGAATCTGTAAAAAAAAAAAAAACCTCTTTGCACTGATAAAGGACTTTGGCAAAGTCTCAGGGTATAAAATAAATGTGCAAAAGATAGTCTCATTTCTATACACCAGCAATAAACAAACAGAAACCCAAATTAAAAAGCACAATCCCATTCACAATAGCCCCCCCAAAATGAATACCATGACATCTTCTTAACCAGAGACATGAAAGACCTTTACAATGAAAACTAAAAAACACTCCTCAAAGAAATCAAAAATGACACAATCAAATGGAAAAATATTCCATGCTCATGGACTGAGAGAATCAACATTGTTAAGATGTCCATCCTACCCAAGGCAGTCTACAGATTTAAAGCAATACCCATTAAAATTAGCAGCAGCATTCTTCTCAGACCTGGAAACGACTATACAGGAATCCATTTGGAAACATAAATGATCACAAATAGTCAAAACAATCCTCAGCAAAATAAACAAACAAACAAACCTCAGCAAAACAAACAAAGTGGGAGGTATGACACTCCCATACTTTAGGCTTTATTATAAAGCTACAATAATCAAAACAGTCTGGTATTGGTACAAAAACAGCATATAGATCAATGGAACAGGATAGAGATTCCAGAAGCAAAAATCTCAATTTCTCAACCAATTCACCTTCAAAAAAGCCTCCACCACCAATCACTGGGGAGAGGAGAACCTATTCAGTCAATATTGCTGGAAAAACTGCCTGACAACATACAGGATATTAAAACGAGACCCCTACTTATCACCATACTCAAAAAGCAATGCTAAATGAATAAAAGACCTAAACATAAAGCCTCAAACTATAAGAACTTAGAATATGCAGGAGTTGCCCTTATGGAAATTGGAACTGGCAACCAATTTCTGATCAAAACCCCAAGTGTCCATGCCATAAGATATAAGATTAAAAAATGGGACCTCATCAAACTTACAAGCTCTACAAAGTCAAAGAAACCATCAAGGCTGGGCACAGTGACTCAAGCCTGTAATCCCAGCACTTCGGGAGGCCAAGGTGAGAGGATTGCCTGAGTCCACAAATTCAAGACAAGCCTGGGCAACATGGCGAGAAGTCGTCTCTACAATTAAAAAATCAAAAAATTAACTGGGTGTGATAGTGCATGCCTGTAGTTCCAGCTACTTGGAAGGCTGAGGCAGAAAGATCGCTGGAGCCCAGCAGGTCAACGCTGGAGTGGCTGTGGGAGTGCCATTGTGCTCCAGCCTGGGCAACAGAGTGGGACACCAACTCAAAGAAAGAAAGAAAGAAAGAAAGAAAGAAAGAAAGAAAGAAAGAAAGAAAGAAAGAAAGAAAGAAAGAAAGAAAGAAAGAAAGAAAGAAAGAAAGAAAGAAAGAAAGAAAGAAAGAAAGAAAGAAAGAAAGAAAGAAAGAAAAAAAAAGAAAGAAAGAAAGAAAGAAAGAAAGAAAGAAAGAAAGAAAGAAAGAAAGAAAGAAAGAAAGAAAGAAAAGAAACCATCAAGAAAGAGGGAAACAGCCCACAGAATGGGAAAAAAATATTTGCCAACTGTATGTCTGACAAAGGCCTAACAGCTAGGATCTACAAGGAACTCAAACATGCCAAAAAGAAAAAAACCAAGCAGTCCCATTACAAAGTGGGAAAAAGATATGAATAGACACTTCTCAAAAGAAGACATACGAGCAGCCAACACATACATGAAAAAATGCTCAGTCTCACTAGTCAAAGAAATGCAAATTAAAACCACACTGAGATACCACCTAACTCCAGGTTGGCTGTGGTAGTGTGCACCTGCAGTTCCAACCATTTGGAAGACTGAAGCGGAAAGATAACTGGAGCCCAGCAGGTCAATGCCAGGGTGGCTGTGAGCATGCCACTGCACTCCAGCCTGGGTGACAAAGTGAGACTCCAACACACACAAAAAAGTAAGTAAATAAATAATAAATTTATAGCAATTTGTTAACAGCAATTAAAAAAAAAACTAATGGTAGTTCAAAGCCTCAATTATGTAGGTAGTACCTTTCAAAAGCCTCAAAGAAGTGTCACTAGGTCATGAGGTTCAAAGAAAATTTGCTTTTAAAATAATTTCTTTTAAGGTAGAGAGGTAGGAAGAGAGGGAGAGAGAAAGTTCTGACACTAAATAATAACATTTTTATTTCAGAAAGGCATGAAATTTTGATTTTATTGCCCATAGTTCTGTAAGGAAATGGATAAACAGTAACAATACTTTTATGACCTGAAGGGCACAATATTGTTATGTGCTACTATATTTAGTCTATATACATTCATAAATACTAACACTTTGTGATTAATACACAAACTGTATCCAAGTTTGTCTTCTTCAGCTTAAACTGGGATTCTAAATACTGTTTGTGGCATATGCCTGAGGTATAAAAGTATCACAAAATAGAAAGGAATGAAAAAAAGCTCATTGCAAAAAATACAAGTATATTATCAATCTGTTTGACATAATGTTGTTCCTTCAGCCACATCATAAAACAATTCTCAATATGCTTGATTCAAATTTGGTTTATCAAATACGATTCTAGAAAAATGCATTTTCACAAGTTGTCAATTAATGTAATTCACCAATATTACATATTGACAACATTGAGGTCACACACACACACACAAACTTTTCCATTCCTTTCCCAGTAAATTATATCAAAGTGAGTCCCTATGCACAAGAAGTTTCTTCTAAAGCCCCACAGATATCACACTTAGTATGAAAAGCTATGCTGTGGGAAATTTACCCACATTTCCACTAAACAAAAATTAGTTTGCTACTGCTTGTGAACACATGAAACATGATATACCCTTCCTTCCTGTACCTTGGTTAACCAGTTATTTCTTTTTCCCAGAACATATCAAACTCTTGACTCTAATTCTTCTTATCATAAATTCAAGTGATACTTGCTGTGTCCCTTTCCTGTCCCCTCATTTGATGTCTACTGTTACACAGTAGTATTGCGCTTCTGTATTTAAGCCACAAGAAAAGCAAATGATCTATGATCTGCTTTCCCATATGACCTGTTGTAGTTCTCAAAGCATTTCTTTACATTGTAGAAAAAAAATTTTTTTAAGTCATCTTTCCCCCTCAAAAAAAGATGTAATATTTCTTTCCCCAGACTTTGTGCCACAGAAAATAGGAAATGTTGCATTCACATAAGCAGATATTTAACATAACACTTCTAGACTATGATGAAAAATAAGCAATACCAGTTAAACCATCACTGGATTGAAAACTCTTGATGAAAATAAATGCATTGCTAACCATATAGGTATGAATGTGCCTATATGTGAAAACTTGGATATAGAAGCCAGGAGAAAGAATTATCCTAAATGTTTGTTTGTTTGTTGCCTATTTACCTGACAATAAACTTATCTATGTAGTCTCTACAATTGTAAATTTTAAGTGTTCCTGTTGGGTGGAATAAAAAGAACTGTGGTGATCACTTCAGAGAACCAGCTAAAGAATAAAAGATACCAGAGAGGCTAGAATAGGTTAAAGCCAGAAAGAATTGGCTTTCAGTTTCCATGCTGCCACTGACTAGCCCTGTAATCATGGGAACACTGAATTCCTGCCTTCTTACCTGTATGCTTAATACTTATTGTAGGATTATTGTGGGGATCACACATAAAGTGCCAATGACCTACTAAGCATACAGTTCATGGCAGACAGGATTGCTATTGTTTCTGTGGAAGGTGCTACACATTTTCTTTCACTTTAATGACGCCTAAACAGAGTCTGTTGGATGTTTCTGAGCTCAAAGAAGTAATAAACAGTATATCCAACTAGAAAACTTTCTATATTTTATTATTCATTTCTTATCCTACAAGCTTTGTTACTCTACCTTTTTTTCTCAAAATGACTCACTCCTCAGCTTAATCAGAAGTTTACTTAAGTGTAGCAGTTCTACTCAAAGTCAAGTGTTCCTATTTTTCCCAAACACACACACATACATATACACACACACAGACAGCCTGAATCAGCAAATACTATTTATTACATAGTCCAGATTGTCTATTCTAGAATATAGGTAATGGACACCTTTGTCACCAGAGCAGAGAAATCACTTACTTTAATGGATATTGACTAAAATATAGAGTGATTGAAAAGCGGTGGCCGGGAGCAGCCACTGCACTCCAGTCTCGGCGACAGAGTGAGACTCCAACTCAAAAAAAAAAAATTTATTTCACTACTTTGCAAACAAGATTATATCCTATAAAAAACTAAGTACCAAACTCCAGAGGCTTGACTCAGGACTATGAATACCAAACTCCCTATTATAGAAAACCTCTGAAGTTCTTAGAAACTGAAACATTAAGAGAAAAAAAGGAGAAAAAAAAAAAGAAAAGGAAAAAAAAGCTAGAAGTAATGTGATACTAACATAACCAATAGGCAAAAGACTGCTGAGGTGGTAACTATTTGGAATACACAATATAAAGTTAGAGGTAATGCGAAAAAAATCTACAGGAGCAAAATTCCTTTCCTGATCCTCACTTTTTGGATTTTAAACATTTAAGAAAAAAAAAAAATTACAAAGCTGTAGGATCCCAAGAGTCCTAGACTTCTCATCAACGTTGACAGAAAAAAAAAAGATGAATTGGGCATGAAGAGTGAGTTTCTCCTTTTTGTTCAGAGTGTCTATTAAAAAGACCCTGTTATAATCTTTGTCAGCATCCATCTCAGACCACACCTTTGTAGGGTTCTTATGCTGCTTAACTCTTCACATCAAATCTTATGCTTCTTGCTTTATTGTCACTATGAATGTAAGAAAAAGCTGATGTTCATTTTGTTTAAAGCCCATCACAGATTTGAATAGAAATATTCAAAATTGTCTATTGTGTAACCTACCAATTATCCTATGTAAGACAGTCCAGATTATTACATTCTGTCATGAATTTATTGACACGACTCCAAAAAACGTTCTCAACTTTTTACATAGACAACCTAGAAAATAAATATTACTGTTGTCTTCACAGGCAGCATTAGAATGAGCAGGCACTTGCAATAGTTATTTTATCTAACTTATTACTTAATGTTCCTAATGTCTGCCTAGAACATGAGCAACTGTTGAAATAATGATTTAAGAAACAAAAACACTGGTTTTAAAATTTTTAAATAAAGGTCACTATTGGTGTGAAAAGAGATGTCAGTTTGTCAATCCATCCGTACTTTCCCGCTAAACTGGGTGGAGTTGACCTAGACGGCCAGAGATATTTGTGAAATAAGCCCATTTGAACCCGTCAAAAGCGACTCTCTTCCTCTTCCACAGCACGGTGAAGGCCAGGGATGAATTTCAAGAGTTGCTTCCGTACACTTCCTTTTCTGCTCTTCCGGGGCAGGGTCCCAAACATGCTTGAGAAGTTGCCTTCCCACAAGGGAGACATGGATCCACTGCTGGTGGTACTCACGCTCCGGTTCTTCCTTGAAGACCTCAGAAAATCGTCCCCATCCCTGGGAACGAAACACTCATCATCCGTGCTCGTCTGCCGACTGACAGCGCCCCTGCTGGAGTCCTCAGACACACACGTCTGGTAGCCGTCTTCGCTGTCCAGGGTCATGGAGCTCAGCCAGCTCTTACAGCTGCTCTCACTGGATAATCGATTCCGGTCCTGTGCAGGGGCTGGGCCGGGCCCAGGCAGCATTCCAAACAAAGACCATTCATCCAAGTCCACGTTTTCCAAACTTGGACAGTTAGCTGCGTCACCTGGAGTACAGAGAACAAAGTCTACTGTTGAATGGCTATGTGCATCACTCCCTACAGATAAATGCAGTAAACCAAAATTTCTCTTTGAAGAACACAAGAAAGAAGAAGGGTGAAAAATATTTTTCACTGAGCTTTGACTTGCACGAATAAGTGACTGTTTGTGAGGCCATTGGAGACGCCTATGGTAGAGTTTCCCAAACTATTGCTCATATACCAGATTCCAAGAAAAAAATGTCCCATGGTGTCACAACAACTATAATGTTAACATGGATTTAGACAAGATGCTTCCTATGAGAATAGTCCAACCCAACTGACAGTATGTCAATGTGACACCTGAATCTCCAAAATGATGATTTATTAAATTTAAGTGACCTTGTAAGCTTTTATTAAAATTCTCACGGAAATGAGGTTCCAAAGATTACACCTGGGGAAATGCTGTCTTGTGGATTTTCTCCATTTTGTTCCTCTGATACTTATGTGCTGTCTTTTTTAAATAATTGTAAAATTTTTATAAAAATTGTAAAATTTTTATAAAAATCATTTAAAGGATGCGGAAAGCACAGAATCCAAAGGTGTTTATTGCAGAAGTGATTTATGAAATCAAATATCTATTCTAGCCTCAATATTTTAAGCTTCATCTTGTAATCCTTAAATGCTCTGGAATGATATTGTACCCGGAAAGCATCCTTATCCTCTAATAAGTAATAATTTATTTGAAGAAATTGATTTTTTTCTGCTTGACTGAACTTTGTCATCAACCTTTCATAACCTATATCTCTCCAAATTCAAATGTTAATCACACACCAACGTCCCATCTACATCCCTCCTCTTCTGCACTATTTGAGTTTGTTGGTATGTTGCTTAAAAGGGGGGTGGGGTGAGAATACTTCTAAAACTGGCCTGAGAAAAACATAATTAGAGAGTGACTCTGAGTGTTCTAGGAACCTATTGGCATCAGTGTACCAACTAGAAAAAAAAAATGTGACTCTGCTTCAGAAAAAGTAATCGAATACTGCACACTCAGGAATGGTTTTATTTTGGGCATATTATCCTTACTGTTACTCTCCTTTGTCTTTGGTTGATAATATAAAAAGAGATTATTTGTTTTTCCATTCAATCTGCAAGGATGAGTTTGGTCAGCTCCATAGTGACTAGTCATAGTGCTTTCCTTTTTACGAATACAACCTACTCTATTTCATTTTGCAATGAGCTAATGTATTTATTCTGATTGGAAAGCAATTGCCTTTAGACTCTCCTACCCTGGATGTCTATTCTAGGTCTAGAAAAAGCAGAACCACCTCAATCTCTCAAAAAATGTATACAACAATGAATTTATAGGATTCTGATCTAACGATCTTGTCTATACAAGGTTTTCCTATAGAACTCCAGGGCATCCTACATTCACTGGGCCATTCAGAGTGTTCCAGAAGTAAAGTTGAAGGCTAAAGACCCTCATCTCTACAGAAAGCAAGGAGGTGACTGAATTAACAAGGCCACAAAGAAGTTTTGCATTTCTGTCTAACAAGCTGTAAGCCTCTCAAAAAATCTATTCTGATTTTTTTTTAATTAACTGAAAACATTAGAGAAACAACTCGTACGTAAGTTACAAATACTTCTTTTATCAAAAAAAAGAACTCTATGCCAGAAATTAGTGTCTAATTAAGAATTAAATTGTGTCTTTTTCTATAACAAATAGATGATCACTTTTAACAGATATTGTAGGTTAAAAATAGAGACTTAATTTTGGTGTTATCTAAAGAAAGGATCATCTCTAATTCACACCCACATACCAGTGGTTTCAGTGAATTATTTGTATATAAAAGTTCATTCTGTAGTTACACCTGTCACACAGCAAGTGGCAAATTAACAAATTTTAAACTCAGTCTTTCTGTTAACAATGAACAGACTGGCAAAAGCTATGCATTTTCTATTATAATAATCTCACACATTTCTGTTTGTGTCCTGGGGGCCATGAAAAAGGATTTCTTTACATAAATGTAACTTTTTTTATACGTAATGACCACGTTTTATTCATCCCAGAAATTCAAGGTTGCTTTTATTTTTTTTTTTTTAATATTTTATTTTAAAGAGGTGGGGTACAATTCAGGGTTAAGTATACAAATGTTCATTCTGCAGGTACCCCTGTTGTTGAGGTGTGCCCCTCTCCCCCGGCAGTATCCCACTACTGCCAATTCCACACTCCCCTCCCTGGCAATTTCCCACTACTGACAACCCTTTTATTATAGTATTACGATAATTGTTCAAGGTTCACTTATGAGTGAGAACATGTGATACTCAGTTCTTTGTTTCTATGACAGATCACTCAGTATTATGGGCTCTAAATTTACAGTTTCTGAGAGCTACTCAGCCCCTGACCCAGGACTGTTTTCAGGAATTTAATCCATTTGCTGAAGTAGTAGGAAAGTCAGGCAATCTTTCCTGCTGATCTAAAATTTCAGTGCCTCTTTCAAGCATGTGCATGTAAGTGTGTGCATGCTTTCATGTAGGGGGTCTGACTTGACTTCTCCTCCAAACACATTCCAAAATTCTCATCAAAGAAACATAGAATAGTACCCTTGGTCAGTGCTAGACACATTTTTCTTATAATGATGATACTCTTAAAACAACTTAGAGGCAGAAATATTGAAAGAATGAAATGTTAGTGTGGTTTCTGAACAGGAAATTACATTTACCATGAAGCAGGCGCTGTTCCTGTAACTGCAAAGATCTGAGCTCCACCCATTTTTTCTTCAAGGTTTGCTGTGAGATAGAAGAAAAAAGTGCTAATTATCAGGAAACCCCAGTGAAGCTAGCAATTTAATTCTAGGTGTTGAGATTTGTCATTATCATTTTTCCTTTCTTTTTAGCACTACAACCCATCCCATTCATTTAAAATATTCTTTGCAGTATAAAATGAAGATATTGGGAATGCTACTTTCTCAAGAGATAATCCTAGTATCAACAAATTTTCCTTTCAAAAGCTAAGGGAGCAATTAAATACATATTTTTTATTTAAAAAAATATTACAGAACCAGATCATTTGGGCTGGTAAAAACATACTTGCTGTTTAAGGCAAGGATTTACACTCAAGGGTTCCCCCATCTGTGGGATGAAGACAATAATAGAGACTAATCCCTGGAAATGTTATGAGGATTAAATGAGTTAATATACATAAAATGTTTAAAACAGTGACTACAACTTGATAAATGCTCTATAAATATCATCATTAACCTATAAGCCTGGGGCTCTAACACAGACTTTTCTCCTGGACTTATATTTATTTTTCACACCAAAAAAGGAGTATAGACTTGGTCTGAAATGCTTCCTTAGAGTTATAACCTTAGAACGCTGTTAAGTTTGGGGGTTTTTTTGCTTTTGACTTTTTCCCCCATTTTTTGTTTTATTTTCGGGGGAACACATGCATGTTCATTACATGGATATATTATGTAGTGGTGGGAATTGGGTCTCAGGTGGCCTATTCTCCAAATAGTGAACATTGTACTCCATAAGTAATTTCGGAACCCTACCCCCTTCCTCATCTCTCAGCTTACTGGTGTTCCCAGTGTCTGCTATTTCTTAACTGCTGCAGCACATGAGAGCAGTGGCCTGCGGTGTGAATGAAGCAGCTGCTGCTTGGGTCAAGATGGCACGCAAGGCCTAGCCTAGCCCACAGAAGGAACTGAGCCCATGGAAATCAAAAGCAAACCAAGCAGAAGGCATCTGACAAGACACAGTCACGGACTCACTCCCTCCTATTTCTTGTCCTCTATTTCACCCCTTTTTTGGCCATTTTAGGTTCCTATAGCAAGACCAGCAAGCAGGCACAGCTCAGGTTTGCCTGTGGACACGTATCCTAAAGGAAAGGCAGCCTAGTTGGAAACAAGCTTGTTTCAAAGCAATCTAGAAGGAGTAGATGGAGGCTGAAAAGCAAGAGGGAAAATGCATATTTGGGGAAGGCCTAAGGAATGAAAAGGCCTAAAAGAAAGACAATAATAAAATTACAAGAACCTCATCAAATGCTTAAAGGGAAAATGGTTTGTTCCTCAATCTTCAAGGACTGAACAGTAACTGGGCAGGATTTTCCAGGCCTTAATAATAGTAACATTTAACAGCAATCCTTAAGGGTATTAATATAATACACAAGCAATAAATCAAAGCAACAAAATGCTTGTCTCAGTTAATTTCTTGTTCTTTCTGTACTCTAATATAGTCTTGAATGGTTTTATGACTATGTTGCTGCCTTATTCATAGCTCATTTCCTGTGTTAACCTCTGGTTATGTGAAGGTTAAGATTAGGGATAAAGGAGGTATAGGACTATCAAGGACCTGGTATATGTATCAACCCCCCTTGTCTTTCTTAAAGAGATTTATCTCCTACAAGAGAACAGAGTCCAGTAGAGGAGCATAAGGATCGGTTGACAGTCAAAACTAAACATAGGAAGAAGAGGATGCCATATTTCTGCACCTACTATCTAAAAATATGAAGTCAGTATTTACCAAATAGTTAATTTTTGTAACAAACAAATGTTTCAAAATATCTAATTTGTTGATTTGGCCCAGTCACTTCAGTATGGCGTCACTTAAACCAAGAAAATACCAGTATAACGAGCAGATGTGTCAGCCAGCCTGACCTTGATTATAGGTCAGATCCAAACTTCCCTATTTTTCTATGTGTGTATTTTTGCTTATGTTACTGACATCCCAATCATATATTTGGACAAATCTAAACTCATCTTTAGATGAGAGTTAAAGCATATGTGAGATCCAACCATACTGAGCCATATCACCTCACTGTGCCTAGCTCAGTGCCTAGTACATAGCAACTCCTCAGTAAATAGTGGTTAAATGAATACGTAAAATAACAGCTTCCTGAAACAACCCTCGGCTATCACACATTGGTTCCAAGTACAATGCTTTCAATCTACATGTGAAATTCAGCTAAACATGTCCATGGCACTTCACTAATTTCATTACGCTTTCACAGATAATATGCTATTTAATTTTCATAACTTCTCTAAAAAGTTACAGATTAGAAAATAAAGGCGCAATGTAGCAAAATGTTTCCCAAGGGCTACAAATCCAGCAAATACCAGAGCCAGATTAAAAACTCGCTCTCCCAGCTAGCCCATTAAATGTTATTTTCATGGTAAACATTTGAATCATAGTACAGGAGAAAGGGAATTCCTGAAAATGTGGCTCAGAAAGGACCACTGTTTCCAAAGAAGAGCTTCTGGCTCCATGAAGTGTCGTCAAGAAACAGATTGCTAACTTACACAGTATGCACAAAGTAAATGTCATTGCAAGGAGGGGAAGTCAGCCTGACCTTGATTATAGGTCAGATCCAGACATTTCTGACTCAAGTGATAAGCTGGAAATATACCATAATTTCAATATTAGTGATGGGACAGAAATGCAGGACGGTAAGCAGAAATGAACTCAAAGTTCCACTGGATCTGGAGAAGAAGAAAGAAGTAGTTACGTATTTGGATCCTGTGGCAATATATGGTTTAAACGCACCTCTCTGAAGCAAGAGACAACCAAGGTTTTTCTGAGAAAAGAAACTTGTCTGAATTTCCACCACTGAGAAAAGGAGACTGAGAAAAGTTGCTGCTGCTGCTGCTGCTGGCTACAGTTCAGGTAGAGTGTATACCTGGAGAGACATGAGTACCTAAGCACAACCTTATGACCCAAGCCAAGCAGCACACTGACTCTTCAGGGACGGTATCTTAGCCTCCAGACCTGGGTCCAGATGGATAGCCTTGAAGTGCAGAGTGGAAGCAACTGTCCAATTATCACATCAAGTGGAAGGGAGAGGCTATATGTCACACAAGGGAAGCAAGGAATCTAAACTCCAATGCACATACAAATGTTTAATGATAAGAAAGACAATACAACTGATAAGCAGTGCATGGATTTTCTCTAAGCAAAATGAAAATAGAAAAGTGTCCAAAGAAGAGTTTAATATAAGATACTTATAATCTTCTGGGAGATAAATGAAATCAATATTTATACGAACAATAAATTTAAAACAAGAACAGATCGACAAGAAAAAACTACTAGACAATAAAAAATAAACTGATTTTTAAACTCAGTAGAAAGAACACACTATGTAGTACACAGATAACAAGCACATTACTGAAGATATCACTAAAGAATTTAAAAAGGATATAATACAACAAGATACAAAATATTAAAGAGTGGTTAGGAAGCATAAAAGATGAATCAAGAAACTCTAAAATATGCACAGCAGGAGTTCCAGCGACAATACAGGAAGTGGTGAAGAAAAAGGCCCATTCAAAGAGATCAAGCTGACAGTTTTCCCCAACTGAAGAAAGTCACAAGTCTTTAGACAGAAAGAACCCTACAAATTTTAAGCAGTATAAATTCAGAAATAAATTCAGAACTAATTACATTGTGGTAAACTATAGATCAATAAAGATAAAAGAAAATCTTAAAAGCAACCAGAAAAAAAATACAGATCACCACAAATCTAAATACTGGGTTTTTAAGACTCAAAAATAGAAAATCCTTTAGAGAAAATTATCAGTAGAAAAAGAGAATTAGCCAGGCATGATGGCACATGCCTATAGTCCTGCTACTTGGGAGGCTGAGGCAGAAGGATTGCCTGAGCCCAGGAGGTTAAGGCTAGAGTGAGCAATGATCATGCCACTGCACTCCAACCTGGGCAACCAAGTAAGACCCTGACAACTCCCCATAAAAAAGCAAAAGCATAAAAAGTAGTACAAAAATGAGGACATAATCACACTTATGACAAAGATTTAAAATATTAGAATACATTTTTATCATCAACTTCAATACATTTGAAAATTTCATTAACACAATCATAACTCTCTAAATCAGGTTCAAGAAAACAACAACCCAGAAAGCCAAAGTATTATTACAACTAATCAAGAAATTAAAACAGAAGTTTAAAAGTATTCCCACCAAAAAGGAACCTCAAGCCCAGATGATTCAGATGATATTACAAGAATTCCACCAGAGAAGAAAAAGAGGAAGATAGTCTCCAGCTCATAATAAGAGTCTAGTAAACTTGATACCAAAACTTTAAAAGATAATCTAAGAAAAGAAAATTACAGGTCACTACCTGTAAATGAAGCTATCTTTAAAAACCCTAAACAAAATATTAGCATATCAAATCAAACTTATAAGTATAGAAAATGATTATGATTTAAAGGATAAACTAGGTTGGGTTTATCATAGAAATGAAAGGGTGGCTTTGCATAAGAAAATCTTTAAATATCACTCACCATATTGACAGATTTATAAAAACAAATAAATGAGAAAACCATCTTGGCAGATTCAGAAAAAAGTATTTGATAAAACTTAATACATAAGGACTATAAAAACTACCAGCAAATTTGGCATAGAAGGGAGACTAATTGATCTGAAAGATAGCCCATTTTTAATGTAAAAGAGATGAGGAAGAATTACCTTTAAATCAAGAATGAAATGGGGTGCTTAAAATTATAGTTGCTATTCATCATTGTATCATAGGTTTTAACCAATGTAGTAGAGTAAGAAAAAGAACCGAAAGCCATTCTTAACATACAGTTATTATTTCTATAGAAAACCCAATAATCTACAAATAGTTTATTAGAAATTATGTAGTCTACCAAGGTATTTGAATATGGTTACCACACAGAAAAAATTGATTTCACATATCTATTAACATCAATCAAAATATGTATTTTTATAAAGAATCTATAATAAGAACAAAAAAATAAGGTACAAAGGACTAAATCTAACAAAGATAGGTAAGACCTATATGCATAAAATTATAAGACTTTCTTGAAATACCAAAAAAACAAAAATGGTAAGATTTTCTATCAATCAAAAACCTCAATACCATATGGATGCCAAACCTCCTCAAATTGATCGATATTATGTATATGATGTGATAGCAATCAAAATTTTAACACTCATTATAAAACTTGATCATCTGATTTTATTTTATTTATTTATTTATTTATTTATTTTTTGAGTTGGAGTCTCACTTCGTCACCCAGATTGGAGGGCAGTGGCATGTTCCCGGCCACTGCAGCCTTGACCTGCTGGGCTCCAGCAAGGCTTCCACCGCAGCCTTCCAAGTAGCTGGAACTACAGGCGCGCGCTGCCATGCCTGGCTAATTTTTTATTTACTGTAGAGATGAGGTCTCACCAAGTTGCCTGGGCAAGTCTCGAACCTGTGGACTCAGACAATCCACTCACTTCGGCCTCCCAAAGCGCTGGCTGGGATTACGGGCTGAGCCACCAAGCTCGGCCCATCTGATTTTAAATTTTATGTAGCTGATCAAAGGACAAAGAAAGACCAAGAATAACCTTACCCAACTAGATATCATCAATATTTATTATGAAATGAGTTTGGGATAAACAAATTGACCAATGGATCATAATAGGAAGCTTGTAAGCAAATTCATGCTTATGTAGAATTCACTTAAAAACAGAGGTTTCACAGCAGGTCAGCTAAAGAAAAAAAAGGATTATAAAGTAAATAGTACTGAGAAGCCTGGGAATTCAGATGGGAAAAAATAAAATTGAAATTTCCCCCATACTTCATGATATATACAAAAATTAATTCTGAATGAATTAAGGACTTAACTGTGAAAAGGAAAACCTGTAAAGCATTTAGCAGAAAATATGGAAAAATTAACAAATTAACAAAAATAAACAATTAGGAGCTGTCTCATAAATAAAAATATTTAAAGAGTAATATAAAGTGCTAAGGAAACAAAATATCGACTTAAAATAATTAAGTTACTTAGAAAATTTTTCTTTTGGTAGCAACAGTGAACTAAAGACATTTTTGAAAAAGATCTACTAGCCCTCACTGAAGGAAGTACAACAGCAAGAAGGAACTAAACCCAGAGGTAAGGAGAAGAATGCAAGAAACAGCAAGCATATCAACTGAACAAGTTGGTATTTTTTTTCACTAGCTATTTAGAACAAAAATTACATTTTATAATTTTTAAAAATTGATGAAATTCTCTAAAGTAAGCAATAATAAGGTATATGGGATCTTAAATGGTATTCATGATATTATGGAGGAAGATAGAGATATTGAAAATGTGTACATTGTTAGAAAAAGTATTAGTCAATTATATAAATTAAAACTTAAGGAGATAACATTCAAATAATATAAATTGTTTAGCACCATGCAATAATGATTTGTTCAAGTGAGTACTTTATTCCATTAAGTCTATTTTTTCACACTTGCTTTAAATAACATCACTAGGTTATTTTCAATATTTCTTTTTTTTTTTTACAAAAGGCTGAAAAAGTTAATTTAACTTTTTAAAACATATGTTCATTAAGGCTATTTACTTTTTGCAAAAACAAATTAACTTTGACAGGTTTAAAAACCTAAATATAATATGAAATACTGTTTACTCCTTCTATACATGTAATGACAAAAGTCTTAGAAATGTTCCTTTTAAAGTCAAGAATACGAGTATCACTATTTACAATACATTGACAATTCTAGCCAATGCTATAAGAGAAGAAAAATAAATTAGCTGAATAATTGAGCTAAAAGGTCAACTTTTATTATCTGCAGATGACATGATATCGATAGAAAATCTAAGGGAATTTACAAAATTATTAGGAGTTCAGCAGTATGATGTTAAAATTTACACAAAAATCAATAGCAATAAAATAAAGCAGTTGAAATATAAAAGATTATATCTTTTATAGCAATAAAAATTAGGAAGCACGTAAGAATATCTATAAATAAGATATTAAAATGTAGCCACAAAATTATAAAATATTTTTGAAGGACATGAAACATTCTCATAAAAAGATTAAAATCCTTCATTCAAAGTGAGAAATTGAAAGTCATAAAGATTTCATTTGCTTTTATTTCTTTTACAAATACAATTCAATTTCTATCAAAATTTGAGTAGACACTTTTTAAACTTTTTATAAACTGATTCAAAAAATTACAAGGATCAGCAATGTGGCAAGAATATCAAAACCAGTGTTAACAAAGAAGAAAGCAGGGTTTGCTGATGAATTGGATGGGGGAGTAGAGGATTATAAGTTTAAAAATATATAAAAGCAAGATATGAGATAAAAATCCACCCACTTGGCCTCAATAATTAATAAATGCATACTTCATGAATAAGACTAAATTGTAGCTATTTCTAAATAAAGTCCAGGTAAGCAACTTGCCTAGTGTATGCAACCTACTCAGACTGGCTACATCATTGCCATGCAGTGGGGAGCAGATGAAGAAGTCACACGGGACAAGGGGAGGGGTCTGGGGGACTATGATTCAGAAGCACAAAAGTAAGAATATGGACTTATTGCTTAGGAGACCCTCGCCAGCCCTGAGATTTTTAAGAGCTTCAGACAGTCATCCCAGGCAATGTTCACTGAGCATCCTGCATTGTGTACTCCCTCCTAGAAACTAATGAATTGCCCCTTTAAAGTAGATAGTGTGTTTGCCAATAAAAAGCAGATTGAAAGACAGCCACAGGATTAGAGGAATAAGGTCTTTGCTTTAAAAACGAGGCAGAAGAGAAGGACACTGAAAAAGCAAAAGTCCCAGCCCCTCCAGCACATTCATGCAATACTTGGAAAAATGATGACCTTTTTGTTTTTTTCAGACAGAATGTAAATCAAATATCGCAGGTGCACTAATGAAGAGTTCTTCAAGTGTTGTGCCTTCCTGTTGCCATTTTGAGCCTCATAGACACACAGAAGGAGGAAGGAAAAAAGTGATTTACACCGGTTTGTGGAATTTGATATTCCTCCAAAGGTAATTGTATAGCTCTTGATAATTCAGTAGTTTAGATTCATTATGACATTTCATTTTCAAGGGTGATCTCAATTCCTCAAATAGATCTTTATTCCACCACTCACACATTCAAGGATAAAAAATGTGCTTCACTACATTCAATTAAATTACCTTTAAAACCTGCAGCTTTGCTTCAAGTTCTGTTCTTTTAAGAAACATTGTTCCGTTAAGAGTCTCTATCCTGTTATAAGAAAAAAAAAAAAAGTTCAGAGAGGGACTAATATAAGTGATTCATTTAAACAAGTGCCCATACTTATGGAGTACTACATTTTTAGTACAGAATATACTGAAAACGTAATAGCACTTTGAGTATCTAGACCTAGACCAAATTTTCTGATAATATTCAGAGAAAGAAAATGGGGGGAACAAACTCCCCTTGGGAAGGTGAATAAAAGAAAGATCCTGGTTAATTTGTAAACTGTAGCTATTTTATACAAGTCATTATATGACAATGATGGTTGCTTTCTACTAGCATCTATTCTTGTGGAATCAAGTTGAATCACCTCACTCATTTGTTAAATACTTATTGAGCATCTACTGTGTGCCAGATTCTAGACATCATACTTAACACAAGGGGTACAACAACAAATACAAGAAGCACTAGGGACTTTTACAACAGTGCATCAACATGCTATTTTTTGAAACAAGGAGAAATCCTTTCCTCTCTAGGATTCTGGGAGCATTTGCCTCTGTAAATTGCCTTATAATTTTGGAACTAGAATAAATGAACCACAACTATTATAAAATAATAACTTTCATATGACTCTTTCATCTCAAAACCTTTGGTTTACAAACTTTAATCCTAGAATTATCAACTTAACAGTGTTCTTTTCTCCTTACACCAAATGCCTTTCTAAAAATAAGACATGTTCCATCCTAAGTGATTTGATTTGTTTTGCATGATGCTCGAGTTAAACACCTTTATTTTGACTACTAAACCATCAATCTGAATATGATTTTTTAAATTTCATTTGTGAATCACATACTAATTTAAAAATTGTTGGTTCAAATTCCCCTTATAACTAAGCTATAGCTCTATTTATAAAGATGCAAGAAATTTTACAAGGCATGATAAAAACATTAAATGTGTAGACCAATTTTCCTCTACTTCTAAAATCATCAAGCCGGACATAATGAGGTGATAGCAAGCCAAAAAACTGTCTGCTTTCTCATTAAGGCAGAAGTCTTGGCTTTCTGGGCAACAGTGGAGATCCCTATGGTTCTGTTTTCTTGGGATTCTTAATGTAGATTTGACCTACTCAAGCAATAGATGTATATGGGCAAAACTGTGACATTGGGTGACTATTCTCTTCAATATGTACACAGAATGTCTCCCATTTTCCTGATCTCTGAAATTTCAACAATTATCTCCACAGACTATCCCTATTCACCTGTGATCTGTCAACTTCACCCATGTGGAACATACTTTCTGTCTCTAACCACCACTAACTCCTCTTGGACTATATATGGCTCCTCCCTTATGGATCCAGGTTTATCTGGATCAAGTGTGCCCCCACCCTTTACCTTAAACTCACAGTACCCATAGAGATGGACTCAACCATCTTTTAAAACTGCTCACAAACACAGACACACACACACACACACACACACACACACACACACACACACACACACACACACACACATATAAATGTCCTTTGAAATTTTAGACCAGAATCACTGAGAGCATCTGACAGATTTTCTATGGGCTTACAATGAGCAGCTGTAGCTGAAGGGAACAGATCCTGGCATCCAGAGCAGGTAACCAAACCCCAGCCCTATCGCTTACTAGTTGGATGACCTTAGCTAAACCTTCACTAACCTTCAGGCACTTCATCTATAAATATAAATAAAATTAATCCCACAGGTGGCTATGAAGAATGAATGGGATAATTAATAGAGGACTCATCTCTATCAGAATAACCTGTTAGCTGGTTGGCATAACTGATAAGACCCATAGTCTGCCATAGGCTAATTCTCTGGCTTCACTTCTTCTTATACTCTCCCTTTCAACCAACTACCAGTTACACTGGCTTTCTCTCTGTCCCTTGGATGGGCTTGAAAATTCAGAGACCTCTCTTTATGCAAAATGCTCTTACCAAGAATTCATATGTCCATCATTTCTCATCATTTTGGTCTCCACTCAAGATTTACCTCTTCAGATAGAATCATTTTAAACATCTAAGCTAAACTAGCAGCCTCTTTATCCAGTGTTCTATCCCACTGTCCTATTTCACTTTCCACATAGCAGTTATCCATGAATAAAATATAAAAGTTACTTATTTTTCAGGATTTTCTGAGCCATCTCCTTCCACAATTATTAAAGCACTAAAATTATCTTTGTCTCTCCTGAGCCTGTCATAGAGCTGAAAGTAGAGTATTTGCTGAATAAATATGATTTTAATGAATGAGTAAATTTCATAATTTACTTATGAAGGTCTTATTAAGTGCTGGAAATATTATAGTAGAAAAGTCAGTCAAATCTCTAACTGAGAAGATCAGAGTTCTTTTAAGAAGTTTTGAATATCTGGCATATGTGGTATGAATATGCGTGTTTCCGGGCAGGGAAGGTTTAGCAGACTTCAGTTTTTCTTCCATATAGAACACAAGAAGAAAAAAAATGGCTGTGGCAAAAAAGGAAACACTCATACCTTCTAACTTTGTATTTGTGTTAGTCACAAGATTATATCAACCATGGAAATTGGATCACTTCCTCTCAGTTTAAAATGAATGTGTGCCAATTTAATTGAATTTGATATTAAACAAATACATCTTTAAAAGTTATTCCTCCCACACAGACATTTGGGCTATTGATGTCCTCTGACTTCAGATGTTGACAATATGTTCAAGTCTGAGGAACCTTGAAAAACAAAAGGTACTGATAACATTTACACCCAATCCCAAAGCTGTGGCATACCGCCTCCCCGCTTCTTGTGATTCCTGAACAAAAAACCTATTCATTCACTCTACAGGCATTGTGAAAAACTGTAACATTTTGAAGCCCCATGGAAATTAGACAGATAGTTACGTTAGCAGGTTTCCTGACGATCTGATCAGGTCAACCACTTGTTTGTGGGTAAAGCCTTCTGTGCTCACGCCATTGATATTTGCAAGGACATCACCTGGGAGATGCCAAGAAAAGTGAATGTTGCATTGGTTAGTTAAATAATTCCTCCTGACATGCAAATGAAAAAAACAAACAAGGTTTAAACCTTAGAAACATAAAGGAATTAAGAAAATGTAAAGCAACAATCACATCCTGACCTTCACTATTCAAAAGTTTTCTTTTCTTGATATTTAAATGCTTCCTAACATGAGCAAAGTTACAATTTACCTGCTTGTAGGCCAGCACAGTGAGCTGGACTGTCCTCTTGTATTTTGCATATCAAAGTGCACATTTCGGGGGAGCAGGTGTTCTGATTCTGGAACTTGTAAGTCTGTAAAAATTAAGGTGATACATAGTTACTACTCAAAAACTCAACATCTATTTTTCAAAAAGTAAAATTACATCAATTACCATCAAACGTTATAATAGATAACTTCAAAGGACAATCGGGAAAGGTTTTCCTGAATATATACCAAATCAAAGGTATCAATTTTGCAATTTCACCAGACAATCTACAGCCAACTTCATTCACAAAAAACATCTGTCGTGAGAAAGTAAAATGAAAGTGGCTCAAGATTTTTATGTTTTCAAGCCCAAGATATCATCTAATGCTATATCTTCATTACATATTTATTTTTAAAAATCAAGTTTCTTATTTCTCAAAGGGATAAAACAATGGTGGCCAAGAGCAAAGATAAAAATCCCTACGTGGTTCTCCCAACCTAAAACACTCATTACAGGAGAGTATGAAACAGTACACATGCAAGGGAGACATGCCAACAATGATTATTTTAAATCAGAGTTCTGCACATAATGACAATCTGCCCTGAATTTATTCAAAAGTGCTATAATTGGCTCAATTACCTTCATTTCTAAGCACTCTCTGGTACGCCTGCCCTGAATTCTCACCGGTTCATTAGTCACCCAACTAAATTAGAAAAAGTTAAACTTCAACTCTTGCTTCAATTTGGCACAAGTAGTTTGGTGGTGAATTGGTTTTTTTTTTTTTTCTTTTTCTTTTTGTATCAAAACATTGAATAAATGTTTTCTGGATGTATTGTTCCCATGACCTATAACAAATATAATTTTCTTTTTCATACATTTAAGTTATGAAGTCTAGTTCCAATTAGAATCAAAATCAGTGTTCTGAGTAAATCTTATAAACATCTGATTCCTAAAATTAAGCCACATTACAATACTGTTTCCTTGTGAAGAAATTAATGTCTGATGTTCATTCCTTATTTTATAATCCCTGGAGCATCATAAGTCAGTCAAGTGTAAGCAACTTCGGGAAACTTTTATCTGTTAACCTCTACAAGACTTTTATCCAATCTATAAGGCACTTAGAATTCCCATATCTTAAAGGTAGAAGGGACTTTAAGAGAGCATGTAATACATTCTCATTTATATCAGAAATCTCCTTAATAGCTTTCCTGCCAGAGTTCTTCTCACTACAGCCTGAACCCTTCCAGAGATGGAAAGCTGGTTCAGTTCGTGTGATACATGAACAAAAGATAGTAACTGACACTCCTTTGGGAAACCACTGTTCTAACAATACTTATTAGCAGAAAGACTCTACCCTCCATCCTCAGTGGTTAAAGTGAGTACAGTAGGGGAGTCACATTGATTTATGTAGATGGCACCTGCATATGTGTTTGCAATGGGTATGAAATGTGAAAGTTAGAGAGAACAACAGAACCCCCAAAGTAAAGGAAAACACGATTAATTAGATACCTGCATGTCTTAGAGACACAAAGATTCTAACACCTGTCATTTATTGATCTTCTATTGGTACCAGGCATATTACTAGGTATGTTACATATGTTGTTTCATTTTAAACTCCTAAGGACTCTACAGAGGAGAAATTTAGAGAATATAAACTCAGGTGTGCTTAAGTCTGAAGTCTCTGTTTTTGGCTGAGTAAAGTAGCTCGTGTCTATAATCCCAGCAGTTTTGGAGGCCAAGGTGGGAGGATTGCTTGAGCCCAGGAGTTTGAGGCCAACGTAGGCAACATAGGGAGACCTTATCTCTACAAAATAAAAAAAGTCCAAAAATTAGCCAGACATGGTAGCATGTGCCTATAGTTCCAGCTACTCAGGAGGCAGAAGTAAAAGGGTTGTCTGAGCCCACAAGGTAGAGGCTATGGTGAGCCATGATTGTGCCACTGCACTCCAGTCTGGGTGACAGAGTGAGACCCTGACTGAAGTGAAAAAAAAAAAGAAAGAGAAAGAGAGAGGGAGGGAGGGAGGAAGAGAGAGAAAGAAAAACTGTTTCTAGCATGCTACATGATTTATAAGGGGCATGCAGCTAGCACTCATGGAGAAGAGAGGGAAGAGTCTATCTGGTCTCTTCCAAAGTTTCACTCATCTGGGAGGTCAGATCCCCATTATGTACTCACATTGGGTACACAATATGGATACCTGAGGTTCCATCTGGTGTTGAAAAAGTTACCAAGCCAGGCTCGGTGGCTCAGCCTGTAATCCCTCGCCTTTGGGAGGCTGAGGTGAGTGGATTGCCTGAACCTGCGGGTTCGAGACCCGCCTGGGCAGTGAGACCTCATCTCTACAATAAATCAAAAAATCAGCCGGGCGTCGTAGCGCATGCCTGTAATTCCGGCTACTTGGAAAGCTGAGGCGGAAGGATTCCCGGCGCCCAGCAGGTCGAGGCTGCGGTGGCCGGGAGCAGCCACTGCACTCCAGTCTGGGCGACAGAGTGAGACTCCAACTCAAAAAAAAAAAGAAAAAGAAAAAGTTACCGGAGGCATTTCCCCCATTTGTTGACCCCTCAAATCTTATGAGTACTGGGGAGTAAGTTATGATGTGGAGGTGGTACTGGGACACACATACCATGGGAAGTTAATAGGGGTAGGGGTTCCTGCATCACTGAGATAACACACACACGCTTCCACTTAGGAGTGTAGCCATTAATTCATGTTCATCTACAAAGGTTCAATGGTGCTGTGGTCTGTATTCGATTTTGACTCTTGCCCTATGTAGAATATGTGTTTATGGTATGGGAGAGAAATATATGAAAACATTGACACATCATGGCAGAGTGATAAAAATAAAGTTAGGTGAGTAGTACTTTATGCTCTTTATGTAGCAACTGCTGCACATTCTTGAGGACAAATCTCCTTTAAAAAAAAAAAACAGTTGACTGGGCTCAGTGACTCAGCCTGTAATCCCAGCACTTTGGGAGGCCGAGGCTAGTGGATTGCCTAAGCCCGTGGGTTCGAGAACAGCCTGGGCAAATTGGCAAGACCACGTCTCTACAATAAATCAAAATTTAGCCAGGCGCAGTAGCTCACGCCTGTAGTTCCAGCTACTTGGAAGGCTGAGGTGGAAGGATTGCCAGAGCCCAGCAGGTCAACGCTGGGGTGGACCATGCACTCCAGGCTGGGCAATGAAGTGAGACTTGAGAGACAGACAGAGAGAGAGAGAGAGAGAGAGAGGGATTGGCAGCAGTGGGATACTGCCGGGATTGGGTGGGGTAGGGTGGGGGGGAACACAACATCAATAAGGGTACCTGATCTCAAACCAGGCAAAGTGGGGACGAAAGGGAGGCCCAAACTTTACCTGTACAATGTTCACTTTTATATCTAATCCCTACACATCTTTAGAATAAAATATGGTTTTTTTTTTAAAGCAATTGAGGAAGGAACCCTCTGGAGGAGGACAGCAGGAGTCTGTGAAATGCATTCTATCAATCTAATTAAGGGCAAAATAAATTAAGGGCTAAATATGGAGAAGTAGTATTATGAAATACCAAGAAATGTTTGGGCAAATACTGGTACATAAGTTAAAAGAAACCCCCTCCCTTGTGATCCTTAATAATAAGAACATCTCGCCTTGAACGACAGAAGCCAAGCTTTTACAAGTTTGTTGCACATCATTAAAGCTACATGGTTGAAAAATTAGGGAATTGTGCCATTTACATTGAACTACTTTTAAAAATAAAATAAAAAGAGACAGTCACAAAAAACAGTGTCTCTACAACAGAATAAAGAGTGTTTCATATGATAGGAGAATAAGCGAAAGTACTAGGCTTCTAAAACCTGGTGGATTTTGCCAATTATTGTGGTGAATTACAGCTTTCACCAAATGTAAATGTAGAAGAGTTCAGAAAGTAGAAAGTATCTTCTTTTCTGCTAGAGCCTTCTCTCTCTTCATTGCAGCTAGAGTTCCATTTCTTTACTCATAAAACATGTTTTACTTAGCAGCTTCCTGTTCCTAATCTTAAAATACACACTGACTTTCCAATTGTGGGACTGATATCACACCAAAGTGTTCTGAAAGCAGCACTAAAGCTAAGATCTAAAATCTGATGTACAGTGTAAGAATATGATTATGTAAAACACATCCAAAAGAAATGCAAAAGTACTATAAAAAAAAAAAAGCAGACATACTTAAGCTATTACTCTTACACTTAATTGGACTAAACTTCATTTGGCCTAACTCACCTTCTTTACAAATATGGTCAGGAAAAAACAGACAGCAAATAAGAAAAGAAAGCCTTAGGCAATTACATTGAAACCTAAAAATACTATTAAAAATTTCTAGTGACATGAGGCAATCTACAAGTAGAGCCAAATGTTCTTAAGTGTTTCAAATAATAATTGTATAGCACTGTCATTAAAAATACAAAGACCTACAAAGTTTCTCATCATATCCAATATGAAATATTTAGTATCAAAATGTAACAGGAGCTATACATAGATATATGTATTCCATGTACACAAATGTACAGTGTTTCAAGATTTTTTGAATGCCACAGTAGATATTTAAATTCTGATATACAGTATAAAAATGATTATGCAAAACACTTCCAAAATGCAAATATATATGATGCACATCTGTGCAAGGTTTTTCACACTCTTATCTAAGACTTGACTGATAGCAAGTATTTCTGATAAGTCTTGACTTTAGGGGAAAACTGAAGCAACTAAGCACTAACTGCTGAGCATATCTCAAGGGTTTTATTTTATCACCATTAATGTTTTCTTTACCCAGTGGTACTTAACACACTGAGAAACTACCCCCAAACAACCACACACTGAATAAAAGTGGCAGTCTCCATCATTCTCTAATCCTAACTTCATTTTTTTTTTAACATACATCATGACATTCCCAGCACCACTTTTTTCCTTGGAAGTCTAGAAAATTTGAAAACTGCCCACCTGAATTTCAAATCCAAATGTTCCATTATCCTGCTTTTCCACAGTAACTATCTTTCTGCAATTAAAAAAAAAATTAACTGCATGAAAAGTATCACATTTTACACATATTTATCATAAAAAATAACTCACAATTAAAAATAATGGACATTTATGTGCATTATAGTATATATGACTCTGTGTGAGATGTGTGTGTAATCAACAGTCTGGAGAACTATGTGTTCCTAAATATCTTGATGAGAGACCAAAAAATAATTCAATCTTTTTTACCTTTGCGACCAGGAAAAGTCACTTAAAGAACTCGATCTGGTTAAAGCAAGCTGGAAAATACAAAAAGCATACAATTATCTCAGGGTCCTTCAAATACATCTGTAAAATGTTCTAAATCACTAAGGACTTTGTTCTTTATCAACTCCCTTGGCCCAGCACCTGAGAAACTTACATATAGGCAGTAATTTTCATTCTCTGGTGATTGCAAAGGAAAGCAGGAATAGGGGACTTTCAGGCATTCCATTTAAAAGGCTTTTTAAAGAGGGCTCAGATAGCAATACACTGTAGCAAAAGAGCTAATATTATGTGGCAAAACTCCAACTTCCAAAAAGAAACTCCAATTTCCAAAAGAAATACAGATTTCTGATCTGTATGTAAAAGTCTCTGAAATATTAACCATAACAATTCCATAACAATTTATAATCACACTGAAATCCAGACAAAAATAACACCCATAGAATGGCATATAAAACCCAAATACTTGGTTGTGTTTGGAGATGCTGATGAAATGACTGCGTTTACTATGTTACTGTTTTTAGCAGGATAAAATAATCTCTAAAGAACCAACTCATATACAAACGCACACTTCAGGTGAAAACTGGAACTGAAAACCTCAATTCTGCTTATGATTTATTTTTGCAAGAGTTTTGGAATAGTGTGGTGCAATTGTCAGCCAAGAAAGGAAAAGAACCTCAGAAAGATAAAAATGTTATAAATAATATCACCTTCACTTCTTTGCAAATAGTTGAAAAGATCATACAAACAAGCTTTCAGGATACATTCTACCATTGCAAATAGAGGAAAAGTCAACCAAAAGTAACTTTTTTTTAGAGAATTACAGGACTTTTATGTGTTTTTGTTTTGTTAATTTGTTTAAGACATGTTAATTAGCCCTATTTTCAAGTATTGGTCCAAGGGCCCAAAATGTAGGCTTATGCTACTAGCCAACCCATGTGTTTAATTGTCAATCTAGAATTGTTGTCATAAATAAGTAAACAATAAAGTATCAGGAGATCAATGCATACTCAGTTTAGACAAATAAAAATAAAACAAGAGGATGAAAACCAGGAGAAAAACACATAGAGGATATTAATACATATGTGGCAAGTCCCACAAATGAAATGCTTACTAAGGCATTCATTAGGAAAGACACCTACACTACTGCAGAGAATTTGAATTTCTAAGTACCAAATGCCAGCATTTTCACAATTTATCTGGAATGGCTCAAAGTTAAGAACTGGGCCACCTCTCGGTGAGGTTAGTGTAGTGGAGAGTTGATTTCTTCCCATCAATTTAATGTAACTTAATTATATTTTCCTCTTTTGTCAGTTCTAGATTTCAACTCATCTACATCACCTTGAAGACTGAAATAGATGACTCAGACCCAGAAAAGATTCTCTAGACTTGCTTAGAATGATCACTTTTTAATGTATAAGGACCAAATGTGGAATGCCTACAATTTATTAATATAAGGCTTGATACAGACTGATCTTGTACCTCATAGGTAGCACTAACAAGAATGGGGACCATTAAAGTATGTTAAGTGGGCTGTCTTCTTGCAGAAGAGAGCGATACACTTGCTATTTCCAAACATTCTCAATTTCTCCCTTACAGTGTACTCATATTTTCTATTTATCATCTTCATCTGCTGGTCTTCCACCCTTAATTCAGATTATAAGGTACTTAGGAAGTCATGTCTAATCATTAGTAGGGCTTATATTTTTAAAGAATTAGACTTGCTATGAGAATTCATCATATAATTCATAGAACTATATAAATACATATATGTATATATTTATATGAAGTGCATTCTGGATCAAATAACCTCATTTCTATACACAATCATCTGTGTGCTTTGGGTCTCTTGGGGAATGTATTTGTTTTACTTTCTACCCCAATGCCCAGCACAGAACCTGTAATAGAATGGAAAGCTAAAAATAGAGAAATAGACAAACAGAAATAAACTACTAAACAGCAATAAAAAGCAAGTGAGTGGTGGTAATTGATCCAAGTTAAAGTATTCAAGTTCAAGAGGAATATGTTACAATTTTCTTCACTTTGCCCTTCATTAAATTAAATACTCATAGAAAAAACTCATGTATCAATAAAAATATATGATAAAAATTAAAAATTCCAAATATGTAACAAGATTTTAAAATAAAAGGAGCATAACCTCTTCAGGTCTCCTCCCACTGTGGGAGTTTTTCAGTCCTCTCAATAAATCCTGCCTTCTCACCTTGAAAAAAAATATGTAAATAAAATGAAAGAAAACAGACAACTCAATATCCATACTCAAAAGAGCAAAACCAGACTCTATTCAAAATGAATCAAAGATCTTAATGTAGAGACCAAAAATGATAAAACTGCTAAAAGAAAGCATAGAGGAAATGCTTCAGGACATTGGTCTGGGAAAAAATACTTGTGAATAAGACTTCAAAAGCAAAAGCAACAAAAGCAAAAATAAGCAAATGAGAATATATCAAAAAGCGTCTTCACAGAAAAAGAAACAATCAACAGAGTGAAAAGACAGCCTACCGAATGTGAAAAAATATTTTCAAACTACTCATCTGACAGGAGATTTATACCCAAAATATATAAAGAACTGAAGCATCTCAACAACAAAGAAAAAAGAAAAATCCAGCAAATGACTTGAACAGACATTTCTCAAAAGAAAACATATAAATGGCCAACAAGTATATGAAATAATTCTCAATATCACTAATCATCAGGAAATGCAAATTAAAACCACAATGAAGTATCATTTCACCCCAGTTAGGATGGCTATTATCAAAAAGACAAAAAATAACAAATGCTGGCAAGGATGAGAAAAGGAAACTCAGACGCTGTTGGTGGAAATGCAAAGTAGTACAGCCACTATGGAGAACAATATGGAGGTCCATTAAAAAACTACAAATAGAACTACCATATGATCCAGAAATCTCCCTACTGGGAATTTATCCAAAGGAGAGGAAATCATTATATCACAGGGACATCTGCACCCCTATGTTTACTGCAGCACTATTCACAATAGGCAAAATAAGCCATCAACCTTGGTGTCCAACAGATGAATGGAAAAAGAAAATATTCTATAAAGAAGATGCTCACAATGGAATACTATTCAGTCATAAAAAAGAATGAAATCTTGCAATTCACAGCAACATGAATTGAATTGGAGGACATTATGTTAAGTGAGATAAGCTAGGAATAGTTAAACACTTCATGTTCTCACTCATATGTGGAAGCTAAAAAAAGAAAAGTTGAAATCATAGAAGTAAAAAGTAGAACAGAGGACGCTAGAGGCTGGGAAGTGTAGGGGAAGGGAGGAATAGGGAGAGACTTGTTAAAAGATACAAAATTGCAGCTAGATAAAAAGAATGAATTCTAGTGTTCTACCATTGTAAGGTGACTATAGTTGATAATAATGTATTTTATACCTTCAAATAGCTAGAAGGAGGATATTGGACGTTCCCAGCATGAGGAAATGATGAATGCTTGAGATGATGGATCAGCTATTTACCCTAATCTGATCGCTATACATTATATATATTAAAATATCACTATGCACCCCATGAATATGTACAATTATATGTCAAATGAATAAATAATTTTTTAAGACAGGATTATTAAATGAGAGAAAACAGACAAGAATGAGAAATCTCAATCCAAAACCATCAAGAAGTGTAGAAAAATGACTAATATAAAACAAAGGCAGTAGTACCTTAACAAATAACTGCTAAATGGTAGCAAGAGTTAATAAATTATCATTAAAATTTTGAGTCCAGCTGTGGTGGCTCACACCTGTAATCCCAACACTTAGGGAGGCCAAGACGAGCAGATTGATTGAGCCCAGGAGAGTGAGACCAGCCTGGGCAACATAGCAGAACCTCATCTCTACAAAAAAATTAACCCAGAATGGTGGCACAAACCTGTAGTCCCAGCCACTCAGGTTGCTAAAATGGAAGGATCGCCTGAGCCCAGGTGGTTGAGGTTGCTGTGAGTCGTGATCATGCCACTGACCTCCAGCCTGGGCGACAGAGTAAGACCCCTCCTCAAACAAAACAAAAAAAATTTTGAGACTTGGCACTTTTAAATTCCCTTTTACTAGGTAAAAAAAATCATAGCAGAGATCAGGACCCTCAAAATCTCTGTTAAACCTGTCTGCTAAGTGAAAACTCATTCTGGAGAGATTTAAACTTAAAATGTTTTAGAACCACAAGAAAGACCTGGAAACTTTGTAGAGAAAAACATTCCCCACCTCTCTCCTTCTAACACTTCTGTCTAGCTAATTGACTAGCTTAGGATGAAAATATTTACCTAGCACATGAGAAGCATAGCAGATGTTCAATTCCTGTGGACTGACTGATTTGGGTTATCAGTGACACACACACAAAATCAGATTAAGTCAAATTATAAATTAGTTTCTGTTCTATATTAGCAAAGAGACTGTTTAGGCACCTAACATTATAAATTAGTTTCCATCCTATATTAGCAATGAGGCTGTTTAGGCACCTAACATTTAACGAAAAAAAAGTTAAATAAATTAGGCATCATCAAATTCTCTGACACATGTCACTTGACACAAAGCCTGCTTGTTTTTCATCTGGGCTGTCAGACTCAGGCAATGTGGAAAGGAAAGTTCTCAGAGTTCAACCTATTTCCAAGACCAAACTCCCTGACTAAGCGAAATGAAGGGTGTCTAAGGTCTTATCAAGGATTTTACACTTTAGAAAAGCTTTCCCTGCACCACTTTCCCTAGGGTGCAGCCCTATTCAAGGATCTGACCAGTGGAGTGTATGTTCCCAAAACGACCCTCGCTCCAGAGTCTCTTCTCAGGATTGTAGTGATGGCACCAAAAATCATGAATAAGGCTAGGTTTGGTGACTCAGCCCGTAATCTCAGCACTTTGGGAGGCCGGGGCAAGTGGATTGCCTGAGCCTGTGAGTTCGAGATCAGTCCGGGCACCTTGGCAAGTCCTCGCCTCTACAATAAAAAATCAAAAAATTAGCCGGGTGTGGTAGCACACGTCTGTAGTTCCAGCTACTTGGAAAGCTGAGACAGAAGGATCCCGGAGCCCAGCAGGTCGATGCTGTGGTGGCTGTAAGCATGCCACTGCACTCTAGCCTGGGCAATAGAGTGAGACTCCAACTCACAAAAAAAAAAAAAAAAAAATCATGAATAAGAAACTGGTGTGCAATTCACAGCATATGCTGGCAACAGCTGTCTTTTATTACACATTATCTAATATGAGAAATCTAGGTTTAGCAATTTGGCAGGCTTGCAAACTATGCATTCAATTATGACTGCTGAGCAGACAAAGCTCCTTAACTGCTTGCTAACCACAATATATTGATACCTGGGGTTGGGCGTACAACAGCTCTTCTGCTTTTAGTCGGGTTACTTAACAGATCAAGCATGAACATTCAAAATGTAATCTCTTATGCTCTGTAGTAATTCCACGTGTCCCTCTTTAGTGGGAAACCAAGACCAAATGTTTCAGCTGTCAGTTTGCAAAAACAGGAGGGATCTGCTGGATAGCCAGGCACCTTCAGAGAAGCTCAAGGTTCAACACTGTACCCACATCTGCTGCTAAGTTACACACTTGTTACTTCCTGGTCCTCCCTGTTCCGTGTAGTCATTTCCTGAAAGTGTTGGGGGATGTTGGGAGGGGAGAACTGGGGAGACTGGGAGAAAGGGAGGGTACTATTTCATGAGTGAGGTTTTTGTTTTTGCTGTTTGTTTCAAATTGTGTGCTGTGCTCCCTTTACAGTCCCCTGCCTCACTCTCCAATTCTTCCATGCATACAGCACGCCTCCACCTTTTAAATAAGGAGTATTAGAAAACCAAGGCTCTGCAGACTGTTCTAAGGGACAACAAAATAAGGGAGCTGGACTCAATTTCCTAACTTGTAAGTGCACCTAAGGAGCCTAAATAGAATGCTACCAAATTTCAAGTAAGATGTGGATTGTGGGCTCATGCACCTCTTTTTCAAAAAAAGTTGTTGGATATTGACTTCAAGTATGCCACAATATGAATTAAAGAATACTTTTCAAATTATTTTATAGTGAAAGTAACACAGTTTTCTCCCTAAAGTCATCATGAGATGATTAAAAGACTTTAGTGCAGTTAGGAATACTTGGGAGTGATGGCACCTTCAGGGTGCACTGCTGGAAATACCGTGAAAGCTCCAGCAGGCAGAGCCAATCCCAGCAATGGAAACATCATGGAAGGTGGCACAAGTTCCCCATCTGAACTTGTGAGTGAAATAATCCTTCCAGAAGTTGCCTATTTAGTAATAATGTGATAACTAAAAGAAAATTAGGCAAAGATAGTCAGTTTGAGGTATTACGAACAGTTTGTGGACTTGTTCGTCAGTTCCCTGGTTCTCGCTATAGCATTCTGAAAAAACCGCTTTCCAAAAGCACCACACCACCCTCGTGAGAGCGGGTGACAAGACACAATCACTACTCCTTTGGCATCATTTATAAAGACTGTCCTTTTTTGCTCTTGTCTCCTTCCTACAGAGATTTTCATCACAGAGGTGTTTTTTTCCCCCCTAAAAGTATGCTCTAAAGTAGAAGCTATACTGGGGTGTCTGACACGTTCTACAAATACAGGTATCAAGATAATATGTACACAGAGAAATCTATTTTTAAATAATTCTGAGTGTAAACACCCAAATTGGTTCTGAAATTAATTTGAAACTACAAACTAACTAGATACAGCTTTGAAGAAACCAAAGCCAACAATAACAAGAAGTATGAATTGTTGACGTCAACCCTGAAAGCGTTGAAAATAACAGTAGGCTGAAAACACCTGCTCGTGTGAGCGCCTCACAGGGATCTTGTTGCCTGCACTTTAGTCAGTGCCAGAAGGATGATTATTCTCTAAAAACCAGTTAAAGGAAATGAACATCCTTTGGAAGATTCTAAAATGTTGAGATAAATTTGCACTGAGTCTCACTGATGAAAATTTTATAGAATCAGAAGTATCAGGTAAAACAAGTTTTGTTTTGCTTTTTTTTTAAAAAAAAGCAATTCTCACAACAGTAAGAAAAAAACTGTTTGAATAGGCCGAGTCTACCATGGGAAAGAACTCTTCTCTGTTCCCGTTTCCTCTTTCTCCAGCTACTGCAAAAGTTCCTCTCTCACCATTAGTCTCTACTGTCTTACCCAAACCACTATGCTTCTAGAATAAGGTTCTTAAAATTCTCTACTGTTCAAATACATTCAGAGATTCTCTCCTTATCAAATTACTGCTTTTTCAGGGGAAGTGGTCTAGGTGTTGCGTAAAGCAGCCCAGCTCCGAGGTCTACTCTCACCTCCTACACACTCATTGGGTTCTTCTGACACACTTCATATTGTGCTGTTACATAAACATGGCCCTAAGGGACCAGGATCTGTGCCCATAGCATTAATTATTCCCTTGCTCTGGAATACCCTTCAATATCTGGCATATCTATCCATCAAGGTTGTATTTGTAGACGTTTCACTTGGATGAGAATATTCTTGTTGTTTTACTTTGCATAACACCTATTTGTTCTGCCTACTGAATTGTAAACCCTGTATGAGCAGGAAATATGCTTTTTTTCATCTATGTATCTCCAGCACTTCGCATGGTATCTGTTCCTTTGCAGGCGCTCTCAAACTGTTGCATTGAAATGTGTGGGCTACCCCACATCTTCAAAAAAAGAAAGAAAGAAAGAAAAAGAAATGTGTGGGCTGAAGAATAGATAAAACAAATGAGGTTGCAGGTATGAAGGATACAAAGGATGGAAAGTTCCCACCCTGATTTGAAAAGAACCAATTATCTCTAGCAGTAAGTAACCTACCAAAAGAATGAAATCATAGCCTAACCAAGTGAACCATAGTTAGTGTGATAGCCTCAAGGCAATTAAAAAAAACTGTTCCATTTCTGAAAACTGAATAAAGGTGTTGGTATCTCTCATGTTGCTTTATTTTCAGACAGGCTGTAGATTGATAGAAACGTCCTTTGTATCATAAAATGACTTTGTGTTGAGAAAGAGCAATAATCCAAATCATGGTAAATTGGGGCCTTATATTAATTGTGAAAAATACCAAGAAATCAACTATGTACATCACTGAGGAGAGATCATGGCTCTCCCACTATACTATACCTCTTTAATCCTGAAATTAGAAGGCTTAAGAGAAGCACATGATTTACATGCAAGACTTAAGCACAAAAATTGATGCTCTACAGCAATGCTAGATATTTTCTATACAAGTGTTATAACTAAATTCAAATATGTACTTGGGGCTTTATAGTAAGTAATGTAAAAACCTAAAGATGTGTTATGGTTAATTTTAATTTTTTTTTTTTTTACATATTAGCAATCAAAGAACAAAACTTTCAAATAAGTTAAGTTAGACATGGATTCTTCCAAATGAGTTTTCATCCTTAAAGAAATACTTTGTAATAAACATTTTTAAGTAGCATAACCTAGCCTTTAATAAGTATATACTGTATGTCGGTCACTGTGTTAGGCACTACACATTTCCTTACTTAAGCAGCATAAGTGCCTAATGAGAGTGATTCTATTATTTATCTCCATTTTAGAAGAAAGAAAACTAAAGCTTAGAGAGGCAATGACTTGTTCAAGAACCCACAGCTACTAAGTGGTGAGTCAATATTCAATCTGGCACTCATTTGTCCAAAAAAAGTCTTGCTTCCCAATAATATGAGGTATGTGCCAGTGCCCTACAGCTATAGGCAATCAACTTAGTCAACAGAATTTGTCCTCAAAAAAAAAGTATTTCTCATCTGATTACAAAATGAAATGACTATCCAGTGGGAGTGAGGATAGTAGAGAAAGACTCAATAGAGACATAGAGGGCAAAAGATCAATCATGTCATGCAGGTTGTATCTATATAAATAATCTTCAAGCTGTTATGCTTAAAGATTTTCATTTTATCTGAGCACCTCTTTAGATGAAAAGAACAATCTTAACTTTTACTTGAAAAAAAAAAGAAGTTTGATTGTAGTCTCAAATCTTTGAACTAGTTTACTAGCTCTCTGGGCATCTCACCTCCTTCTTTACCCATACTGTCAGTCACTAATTCCACAGCCTCTAAAATAGCAATTTTAGTATGAATTCAGACAAACATCTCTGCTCTCAGGAAAACACAAACACTCTAAAAGCTATAAAATAGCAATCATACCTGCTTTCGTCCCCGAGGCAAGGTAGCCACAGTATCTGCCAGCATTTGAATCCTTCTATTATCATCCATGGTAGGGCTGCCTGTGAGTGTGGAGTAAAAGCTATATGCGGACCCAGTGCAGTAGTCCACCAAATTGCCATTGCTGCTCTGTTGCATGAGCCTTTGTAAAGACATTACGAATAAAGATTACTCCAGCTAGTACATGGTTGAGTGGCCTTGCAGGAGGGAGGAAGCTAAAAGTACAAACCTCTGACAAGTAATCAAAAGTAGCAAAGCAGAAAGAACCCACGTGACTTCTGTGGTTTGAGGTACTTGTTACACAAACCCTATCTTGCAGTTCACTCCCATTTCTCAATACTTTTTTCTTTAAGCTCCTAGAAGAACCTCCAGCTAATTTTTACAATTAAAAAAACAACTTATTTTTTCTCAAACTCTCAGAACTCTTATGCTTTCATGTTCCATGGCAAGTTGTGTTCAAAACACCATCTGCCATTAAAAAAAAGAAGAAGAAGAAGAGGAAGAAGAAAGAAAAACTTCCTGAAGTTCTGCCATTTGTTTCCCATCCATTCTCATACTTAACATTAGCAGTGCAATGCAAAAGTCAGGATATGAGGACATTCAGTTCTTGTGAACATAAGCAAGAATTACAGGTGCTGGTCATAATGTTCTCTCACAAAGTCCTTGTAATGTACTTTCCCTGAAGTATACCCTAGCTCATTAATGTTCATCAAAAAGACATTATAGCTGCCACTTGGGATGTAACCATTTAGTATTTTTTGAGTTGTCCTTCTACTACTTTGTCCTTACTAAAATTACCCATCATCTTTACAAGGTGTAATGGGAAGGAAAAGCCAACACATTTAGGGCACAATGCTGGCCATATCTTAGAATGGTCTTTGCTGCAGCATCAACAAGTGGTCTCTGGGGAGAAACGGAGTGGGCAGGAAGGTAACAGGCAAATTAAGGTAGCACAAAAATGCTGCTAGTTTGTCTTTGCATGTGCATATGGGTCAAGGACACCATCACAGAGTGCTCAAGTTACAGATTTTTTTTTTCTTTTTGGCAGAAGTTGGGCACAGGTAGTTTTGAGAAAACTGGTTTCAGGGGAGGAGTAAGAGAGGCAAGTAAAAGAAGAATCGAAACAAAAGTCAAAAAGAGAAGTTTTATATGGCACAGAAAGTAAAATGTGGTTTTTTAAATCTTTGAAGGTCAATACTAGAATTTAAAAGAGTTAGAAAATCTTTAAACTAAATTGGAATGTGTATGCACTAAAGTCAAGGTGAACTCAGCTCAAGCAGAACTTGCCAAATGTAAATAGGAAAGAATGAATTAACAGTGCTTCAAAAGTTAGAGCCAATTTAGAAGTTTTAAAAATCCTAACACAGCATGACTTATTATACTAGAATTGGAATATGACACAGGCATGTTAATATCTCCAAAAACATATAATGACCTAAATCAGGGATTACAAACACATGTGTTTTCAGGGGCCAGGTGGGTAACATAAATGTATGAGACAGAGGGAATGGTAAATGTTTTGGCAACTAAATAATACAACAATTATAAAGACAGTCATGTGAAATCAACATTTATATATATATATATATATATATATATATATATATATATATATATATATATACATACATACACACACACACACACGTGTATATTATATATATTGGAAAGGAAGGAAGGAAGGAAGGAAGGAAAGAAGGAAGGAAGGAAGGAAGGAAGGAAGAAAAGGGATTGATTTTTAAAATATTTCCAGGCTATGAGGCATGTTAACTTAAAAATTAACACTATTAAGGAGGACAGCAATCCTTTGTCCCCTAGGAATTTGATAGTTAGGTAAATGTTTTTTGCTTTTGTTCTGTTTTCTGAGTTGAAGTCTCACTCTGTCACCCAGGCCAGAGTGCGGTGGCATGTTCACAGCCACCCCAGTATAGACCTGCTGGGCTCTGGTGATCCCTCCGCCTTAGTCTTCCAAGTAGCTGAAACTACAGGCGCGCACTACCATGCCTGGTTAATTTTTTTGATTCATTGTAGAGATGAGGTCTTGCCAAATTGCCCAGGCAGTTCCCTCATCTTGGCCTCCCAAAGTGCTGGGATTACAGGCTTGAGCCACCCTGTCCGGCCAGGTAAATGTTTTTAACATTTTAAAATATCAGATGGAAACTATACATAGCCAAATATAAAGTCACATAAGCCAGCTGACATACCCACTTTTATAAAATAGTACTAAAATTGTATCAATTCATTGTTATACTGATCTCAGTCTGACGTAAATTATTGAAATCTATCACTAAATTAAGAAATTAGAAAACATTATTTATTATTTAATTTGTGAAATGTGTTTAACAAGTAGAATCTTTCAAATCATGGGATCCACGGGTATAAAATCAGAGTCAAAGGCAGGTCTGACATCCTGCCAACCTATATATCATTATGGTCACACCTATTACTTAAATATTCATGATCTGATCTATTTGTATTAGTAAGTTCCCTGTTCTGATTGTCAGGACCTATGTCCTACAAGTTATTAAATATTTGTAGCAACTTCCTGATCAAAACTGTTCTTTATGATAAAATGTGGGAAAACTGCTGTAATCTTTTAATGAAAATGTGACTTCAAACATCAAACTTTTGACTTGCAATGGTGATCTACTGTTTATAACTTCTCTTTTTTTAGGATATACCTTAGGACAATTATGATAGACTGGACTCTGTTTTACTTCAGTCTATGCTTTATTTTAGAGGGATAATTCTGAAAATGAATCAGATCAAGCTATCTACATACTCAAAACTATTTCAGGAATACCTCACTGTCTACAATATGAAATAAAATAAAAAAGAATTCCACGTTCTTATCTGATTTCATTCTCTGAAATGTCATATTATTTTTTTTTCAGATCTTTCTTTTGAGAGTTAAAATATTATACTTAGATTATAGCTAATTGTATACAAGTCTATTTCTCTGCTAATGTCTCTAATTTGCTTGGGAGCAAGTGTCATCTCTTATGTTTAAGTTTAGAATGCCCCACATATATAAATTGTTCAATAAATATTTAATAAAAATAAAAGAGTAGAAGCAGTAGATAATGAACAGAATGAATTAAACACCTTTCTGAAGCATCAATAGAAAAAAAACAAACTGGCAGGAAATGTGTGTACTATGAGCTCATACTCCAAAGTGTTACACTTTTCCCAAGAGGTGATCTGAGAGATAAGGCCATAATCTTTTTTAAAAAACATGTCTGCCATGTGTTCTAAAAACTAATATTTCATTATGGTGGAGGGTGAGACTTCTCTTATTTTGGGCATTTTGTTCATAAACATGCAAATGCCCTTGGAAATAATTGACCTTTGGTATAAATGAAGTGAACCCTGAGGAGCTAGAAAATGGAGAAAATTTGGTAGAGGTAAGTGAGAGGAATATGCCTGGAGTATGGAAACTAGAAAGAAAGATAGGAAGTTCTGCAAGATAAACTGGGCCAATCCTATTATCATTAATGTGAATCTTAGGCAGCTGTTAAGAGGGTTGACTACAGGATAACTTCCAGTGACAAGCTACTTGGATTCAAATTCTAGCTCTACCGCTTAAAAGTTTATGCACTGAATTGTGTCCCATAAAATTCACACATTGGAGCCCTGACTCTAATGTGAATGTAATTGGAACTAGGACCTATGAGGAGATGAATTAATAAAGCAATTAAGGTTAAATGAATTCATAAGAGTAGGCCCTCATCTGATAGGATTAATGTCCTTATAAGAGGAGACAGCAGAGAGCTCCTTATCCACCATATGAGTACACAGCAGGAAGACAGCAATCTGCAAGCCAGGAAGAGAGCTCTCACCAGGAACTGAATCTGCCAGCACCTTGATATAGGACTTCTCAGCCCCTGGGACTGTGAGAAAATAAATATCTGTTGTTTAAAATCACTCAGTTCACGGGATATGTTTTGCTATGGTATTTATTATGGTGGCCTGAACTGTCTAATACACTCTCTAAACTTCAGTTTTCACATATCTAAAACAAAACAAAACAAAATTTTAAAGAGGAATACATAGACTAGCCCATGCATAGCACATGTTATAACTACTGAATGTTGTTTTAAGTAATATAAGTTCAAAAGAAAACGTCCAAAGGAAATGACTTTACTTCTATATAAACTGCCCTACCCATTACCTAATGTTCATACATGCAGCAAGGATGTCCTAACCCACCCCAGAAATGTCTAAAGGCTGGAATATATGTGAAGTCCCTTGCTATAGAATATGAAGATGTGTTTTCAAAGTATTATGAGAGATAATGTCTAGAGTTTCTGGATTACTGTTAGCCCAACTAATCTATTCATTAGAGTAAACTTTGGAGAGGAGTTAGTGGTTTTGTTAAAAATGAGATTTCTCCTATGTACTTCTGATTTTAAGATAATTGTTGAATTTTTTGTTTTGTTTTGCTTTTGCTGTTTGCCCTTATTTCCACTAAAATATTTTATTTGGTTTGCTGGACTAGCATAGAATTTGTTTAGTTTTGCTTATTTATTTTATTTTGTCCTTTGGCCTTTATTTATACAGAAAGCTTTTATTTGGCTCCCTGGATTGATGTAGGAAATGAGTTAGTCACATAGACAATATTAGAATATCATGTGCCTGAATTTATACAAGGCAAATTTAATTTAGTAGGATTACTCTCACATATGAGGGCCCACTAACTGTGAAAAATGATTTGTCCAGCTTGTCAGCTTGCATGATTGATATGGGTAGATAAATGGCCCACCTTCCCCAAACACGCAGTGTAGGTCATTTGGATTATGAACACCGTTTACCAAAAAAGAGTACCCTTCTTCAGCAAAGCATAAACTAAAACTCTACAATCAGGACTGGTTCAGAAAAGCAACCAGTTCGGGAAAGGGAAATAACAGAAACAAAGGTCATGAAGGCCCTATGTTAGAAATCCTAGTGTGGGTGCAAACCAACCATTGGCTTAGAGTTGTGACATACATATTTAAAATAGCACAACAAAAATCTTCAAACCTAATATACATAATGGATAACAATAGATCATATCAATTATATTTTTAATACAAGTCCAAGGAAACAATTTTCTGACCTATTCAACTTCAATTCAATCAAACCATGAAGTTATAGGTAAATGAAAACAACATCCAAAGGATTAGCCACTAAATTCATTTTGGTCTTTAAATAAATTATCTAGATCAGTTTTTCATGAGACAAGTCAGTAGGATAATTTCAAGCATTCTTTTAAATGTAAAAATAGATGTCTTTACACATTCATTTGGTGCACTTATCACACAGAAGGATCATTAATTGCATTTTTTTAAATATTCAGTTTGCTTCCTTATCTACTTCAGGTGTGGGTAGGGAGAATACTATGAGCATGGTAGGCGTTTGGCAAAGATGGATCGCTAAGTGGGTCCATGTTGAGGTAATTAGTAGTATTTGAGTCGTTTAGTTAAAGATATAAAGTAGTATATGGGTCATTTGGAGACAATAAGGGTATGCATAGGTTTTTAAAGATATCTTTGCCTGTGGACATATCTATATCTATACAAAAAATGCTGTGAGTTGTTTGAATCTTAACAGGCAGTCTATGAAATGACTTTAAAATGGTACTTGTGAGACTATAGGGAAATCCTTTAATTACCTGAGGAAGACAGGTTAGAGAAGGAGAAAGAAGAAGGCATGAGAGGAAGATTCTGAGATTTCCAGCCCTGACTTCAACCACAGTAGTTCTGTTTTTCATTGCTTTTTATTGTGCTCCTAGTTATACCATATGATATGATTGGGCTAAAAAAACAAAAATTGAATGAAAACACAGGCCTATAGAAGAGAAAAAATATACATAATGTGTGAAGAGCAATAGCCTATTGAATCCCTCTGCAAAAACAGTGTCAGCCATCTAATGAGTTCCTCCAATTTCCACAGACATACCTCCCTTTCTGAGCAATAAAACCTTAGCAGTACAAAATCTCTTTAAACCTAAACACAAAGTAACCAGCATAGCCAGTAATTAAAGGGTCTCTAATTCTGAATTTTCTAAAACTCTATTAAAACAATCTTTTATTCACTAATCTATTAAGACAAAATTAAAATTAATTAAAAATGACTTTACTAAAGGAGCATGTTTCCATTTCAATATGGGAACCATTTCAATATGGGAGCCATTTATTGAAATGAGTTCATTCAAATCCACTTGAGTCAAAAAGAAGCACCTTAGGTAAGAAAATAAAATATTTATAGATAGATATGTGTGTATCATGAGATAAACATCTCGAATACATTTAAAAATTATTAAAGATATTGAAAAAGTAGTCAGCAATTCATCCTTTAAAAAATCTTGAGATCCAGATTATTTTACCAGTATTATCCCAGAGCATAAAACCAGTTGTCTATAAAGCTAAATAATCTGATTTTATACTAGTCATAGAGGATAAAAAAGAAGGAAGGGGCAGAAAGAGAAAAAGAGATGAAGAAATGGAGGGAAAAAATTAGGTGACTTTCACTTATTAATGCTGATGAAAACATCTTAGCTAAAATGTCCAATTGAATTCATCAGTGTATTAAAAATAGTGTTCCTCAACCAAATAGGATATATTCCAGAAATACAAGGATAATTCAACATTAAGATATACAAAATTAATATAAATTACTAAATTTTCATGTTAAAAAATAAATTAAATGCAATAAATGTCAAAGCTATCAAGATTTATTTTTACTTTAAAATTCCTAAGTAAACTAGAGATAAAGAAAAAATATCTTAACACAATGAAGAGTATCTATCAGAAATATTCATCATCCTTAATATTGAAATGTGAATGTTTCATTATTGTAAGAAGGAAGGCCATGATGACCATAACCATCATCACTCTTCACGGTTATACTCCATATCACAAGCAAGAGGTAATGGATTTGTAAAGAAACAGACAAAACTGTAAAGTTTGGTGATTATATAGTTTCACCACATGTCCATATAAGAAGAACCCTTCTCGTAAAAGATATTGTTGTCCTCAAACAATATCCAGAGTAATTCATAAAGAACAAACTTAGTAAGAATTTTCCTAAGTGTAGAATTCAAAAATGAGGAAATAAATTTCTTCTACTCATACTGCAGCAAGTATTATATATTTATTACTATATTATGAATCAATTAGTATAGTATATTATCATAGCATTATATTATTATAAAAGACCTTATAAGAATGAAGGAAAGAAACATAAAAATAGCCCAAAAGTCATAAAATAGAAATGAACTTAGAAAGCATTTTTATGATTTTATGAGGAAAATTCTAGAGTCCAGACTAAGGAAAAGGCATGCCACGTGTCCATATAAGAAGAACCTTTTTCGTAAAAGATATTGTTATCCTCAAATGTTTTAAAATATTTAATGTGGTACTAACAAAAATCCCTATAGGTTTGTTTGTTTGTTCACTTGTTTGTTTATAAAATTTGTCACATATTCTTACTGTCATCTGAAAGACAAAGTGCACATAGACAAGCCAAGAAAATTTTGAAAATAATACTGAGAGGGAATGGGGACATGAGGATGGGCATTGGGGAAACCGCCTTTAATATAATATGCGTTAGAACTATATTGTCAAATAGAAGTGGTCAATAGATGATCATTGACAAATATAATACTGTCAAATCAATAAAGAATCCCAAAACATACTCAGGCATACCATCAAATTATTTCAATTTATTAGGAAAAGAATAGACCTTCCAATAAAAGGAACGCATTTGCCTGTGGGCATATCTAAGTCTTTGGTTTTTTAATCACAATATAATAAATTCCAGATGGCTTAAGGAAGTAAATGTAAAAATTATTTAAAAGGTGTAAAAGAGAAGCTGGAATTATAAAGTATTTTAATAAGATTATTTTGGTAATAGTTTTTCTTACAAAACATAAAATCCCAGAAAATATTAGCAATGTAAACATGAAAAGCTTCTGTCCAATGAAATTCATAATGTTCATAGGTGAACGCTAAATGACACCAAGAAATTATTTATGATAGACAATTGATTAATGGTCATAATACATACAGCACTTAAAACTACACTTCTTAGAAAAAGTAGCTTTTAATGAGCAAAGTCTATGAACAGATAATTTACAGAAGAAATGCAAATTGTCAGCACATTTATTAAAGGAGTTTGACAACCTTAGTAATCAAGAAAGTAAAAACTGAAACAGATACTAATTTTTGTCCACCAAATGAGCAAAAAAATAAAGGATGGTGATATCCAGTATTTGGCAAAGTCGCAAATAAATAGGTACTTAAACACTTTTGGCAGAAATATAAATCAGTAATGACTTATTAGTGGGGATAATTTGACAGTATCAAATTTTAAAATGTGCAACATATGACATGTCACACTTTTAATACTTACAAAGGTAGTGATTCTTCTTTTGAGAACTTGGCCCTGCAGAAGTACTTTTATATGTACAGAAAACAATACAAAATGAATCTTGTAGCATTGTTTGTCAATGCAAAAACTTGGAATTTTAATGTGTATCAATGGGAAAGTGGCTAAATATATGGTAATTTAATTCTGGAGAATATTCTGCACCTATTAAAAAGTATGAAATAAATATTCATACACAGATAAAGATTTTTAAGGCAAATAGAGTTGAACAAAGGTAGAATAATGGTATAGTGTCATCTCATTTGTGCTTTTTTCTTAAAGATCACTTATGATATACACACTAAAATGCATAGACATCTTAAAAGATATGAAAGATATATTCCAACCTGTTAATAGAATAGTGTATACCTCTGGAAGAGAAATTGTGAAAGAAGGCAGGAAGAGAGGGAAGGAGAACTTTCAAAGCTATGCCTATAGGGCTTGAACCTTTTATAATAAGCATGCATTCATATATTCTTTGGCCAACTTTGAAAATACCAACAATCCATAGAGAATTTTAAAAAGTCAACCACATTTTGTAGGTAGTATGAAGCTGTATAGGTCTTCATACTTCTATTTATGCTTACTAATGAGAATTATTTGTATATCCAATGACTGTTTGGTGTTTGTTGACAAGCTGAGATTTTATTTTGCTTAAGGAGATTTTATTCATCCTTTTAGGCAATTCCTTCTTTATTCCAACCAAGTAAAATTCCTCCTCAAAAAGTTCTGCTGAATTCTCCACAAAATAATGTAGTAAAGAAAAGGAACACAATAATGGGCCATTAATTTTCATGGTGGCAAAAAAACCACTGTTTCCAAAGTGGAAGTTCTTTACTGTCTAATTCACTTCTCACTAGTCATTTGTTACTACTACCCTCCTCTATCACACACACAGTTACATTTCAAAATTCAAATCTTTTATCAAAATTCAAGGTAAACAAGTAACAAAGTTTCTTCCTCTTCCCTTAACTAATATCCCATGTGCCCCTCAATGCTAGACTTTTACTTAATCTAACCCTTGCCCAATGGTCATGGGCAGGCAATGCCATAGAATTTGGAAGGGCTTAAGTGCTTTAGAAAGTAACTTCTTGGAAAGTAATAAACCTGTTTGAGGACTGGAATTTCGTGTGATACTCGGAACAAGAAAACACCCACATAAAAACTAGGTGATTTCCCCCTGACCTTTGAAAAGCATCCAAACTCCTTAGCCTACCTTTTGAGATATTGCATGTTTGAGTAGATCCTATGACCTCATATCACACCATATCCTGGTCGAGATGGCCTTCCTTATGTCTCTCCAACATACCTTTTGCACTCACTATTTCTTCTGCCCAAAACACTGTTCTCCCTGACCTATTTCACTTGCCATGTTCTTTCTCGTTATTCAAATCTTAGCTCAAATATTACCTACTTCAGAGACCTCAATTCAACTCAATTGAATGGATAAAGGTGTTAAGGCACATCCAAATGTGAATAAAACCGCTCTGGAGAGAACTTTCACCTTAGGGCTTCCCAAATAGACCCTCCTCCAATCTGTTGACCATCAGGAGCTTCCTGGATTAGCTCTGCCATCTGTAGGGGACTTGTTTTTTGACGATACTAAGTAAATCAATAGAGAATGGCCTGCAGGAAGAAACAGATGCACTTTCTCCATTTTTGTTTGCAGGGTCTAGAAAGTTGTGTGTGCATGCATGTGTGTATGTATGTGTGTGTGCATAGCAGGAGAAACTATAGAGGAGCAGCAAAGTAACTTCTTAGAAAGCCAGAATCCTCTATTTTTGTCCTTGTTAACTTACAATTTTTAAAAAGATATAAAATCTGAATTCTTTAAGATTCAAATGCAATACAGGGAAGAAGATAATATTAGTCATTTCTGTGTGCCCATAAACTTACCAGAGCCTGATTTACAATAGGCAGCAATAAATAGTTCTCGGGTTTTATTTAGTTAACACAATAAGCTAAATAGATACAGGACAAGGTAGTAAGCACAGAAGTGAAATCAGTAACAACATGTCCCTCTGTGAGTACATCCATGCTATTTGTCAGAATTCTTAATAAAGAATAGAATCAACTCTATATAGAACTAACTCCTTCTCTCTCTCTCTCTCTTTCTCTCTCTCTCTGTGTGTGTGTGTGTGTGTGTGTGTGTGTGTGTGTATACACACACACACACAGATACATGCATAATTGTCCTTTGATATCTATGACGATTGGCTCTGGGACCCCCACAGATAGCAAATTCCACAGATGCCTAAATCCCTTATATAAAATGGCATATTATTTGCATATAATCTACATATACCTTCCCATTTACTTTATATCATCTCTAGATTACTTATAATACCTAACACAATGTAATACTATGTTAACAGTTGTTATACTGCATTGTTTTAAAAATAATGACACGAAAAAAGATTACATATGTTCAATATGTTTCTCCAAATATTTTCCACCCATAGTTGGTTGAATTCACAGATATGGAGATATGGAGGGGACACACATACATACACACACACACACACACACATACACACACACATGCATACACACACATTTACTCTTGAAGTCATAGAAAGACACTAGCTGAATTTACAGAATGGAAGACTGGAATTATCTTACCTAACTCTTTTAATTTGCAATCTTGCACAAAGATACAGAGTGATTTAGGGGCAAAACTATAGCAAGATTACTTGGTCTCCTTCAATTCAATTCTACAACCATTTGCTGAATATATAATAATAATAACAGCTAGGCAATGTGCTAAATGTGTCTAATTTCATACAAATCCTGAGAATAGTAATATATATAAAATATTATATATATATATATATATATATATATATAATTCTTTCCCAGATGAGGATACTAAAGCTAACACATTTATATAAAGTTGCACAGCTAATAGCTAGGAAAGTCAGGATTAGAATCCACCTCATCTTTCCAAAGATGACAAAGTTAATTCATTTGCAATATTGCCTCCTCCTGCTAATTGTGCCAATCCCGTGATGATATAACATGAGACAGATATAATCCCTGCCCTTATGAAGATAAAGGTCTAATAGGGAAGATCAAATCTGGAGATAAAGTTTCAGAATGATTGCAATTGAAACAAGTACTATAAAAATAATAAAGAAATTTATTGTAGCTCAACTTGTACCCTTAAGAAGTTTATAATCTTGATAAATGATATGCCAAGTATATAACTAACCATAATAAAAGGAAGATTGTCAATCATTGGTTACATCTCTTAAGGGCTGAACTGTATTTCCCAAAAAGGTATTTTGAAGTCCTAACCCTTGGAAGCTGTAAAAGTAACCTTATTTAGAAATAGAGTCTGTGTAGGTGTAATCAGGTTAAAATGAGGTCATTGGGGGGCGTCCTAATCCAATATGACTGGTATCCTTTAAGAAGATAAAAATGTAGCCGGGCTCGGTGGCTCAACCTGTAATCCTGCGCCTTTGGGAGGTTGAGGTGAGCGGATTGCCTGAACCCGCGGGTTTGAGACCCGCAGGTTTGAGATGAGGCAGTAAGACTTCATCTCTACAATAAATCAAAAAATCAGCCGGGCGTGGTAGCGCATGCCTGTAATTCCGACTACTAGGAAGGCTGAGATGGAAGGATGGCGGGAGCCCAGCAGGTCGAGGTTGCGGAGCGGCCACTGCACTCCAGTCTGGGCGACAGAGTGAGACTCCAATTCAAAAAAAAAAAAGAAGAAGAAGAAGATTAAAATGCCATATGAAGACAGACACAGAAAAAAACCCATGTGATGACAGAGGCAGATTTGGGATTATAAACTTTGCAGTTGTAAATCAAGGAACACTAAGAATTGACTGTCACCACTAGAAGCTAGGAAGAAACAAGGAAGTTTTCTACCCAGCGTCTCACAGGGAGCCAGGCCTACTGACATCTTGATTTCTAACTTTTAGCCTCCATAGCTGTGGCAGAAAAAATTTCTGTTGTTTTAAACCACTAAGTTTGAGGTAATTTGTTATGGTAGCCCTAGGAAATTCATATATTATTCATTCTTCCTTATACTTAGAGATATTTAAGACAATATTAAAAGTGGAATGTGCTTCAACCCCCAAACAGATTACTACTCAGGACCTCCTTAGCCAGGACAGAGACTCAAAACACAGAAGGTCTTTGAAATGGGAAGTATTGACATTTTATAAACAAATACCTGGTAAAGAACTGTGCTGAATTCAGAAACAATGGCACTTACTCTTTAGCCAAACACTTGGAACTTGGACCAATAAGCTGAAGGTTGGAGGAGGAGAGGTTGTGAAATAAATAATTTAGCCCAAGATAGTTGGACAGTTGGCCTAGTTCCCAAAACAGAAGCCTGGGAAAAATGCCATGAAGTCTGGACTTGGAGTTTCCAGAGGCAGCCTGCTAGGACTGTTCCCTACTCATCAACAATGAAGCACAGAAGTTCGTGGGCAAATACCTGACTTCTGGTTCTGCCAGTGTCATCTGGAGATTGGCCCATTTCACGAATACTATCTTCAACTCAGGAGTACTGAATCAAACCTACCAATTACTATATGCATGCCTATTATACCTCTGATTATAAAAAGGGGAATGGTTGAGATAAAACCAGTGAAAAAAGGAGAGGGCCAAGGAGGGAGTAGAAGACACTAGCAATTATCTAGGCTCCAGAACATCTTGTTTCTTTCCCTAGCTCCACCACCTGCAATCGCCTTGACAAAGTTGATGCCAGTTTGGGGTACATTTACTCCTTATGCCCAAGGCAGGAAGAAATGTTACATCATTATGAAGATCAAAATAAAGCACATAAGAAAAGATCTTTGGGAATACAAAGACTTATAAAAATCTAGAAATTTAAAAGTACCCTGCGGGATGCTAGAATTTGACACACAACTTGCACTTCCTTGGTACCATATTACTAAAGACAATTAATGGTTCAATTCTACCACTTATACCATAATGGTGGTGGCACAGTGTTCTAAATCAAGAGAATGCTGTCACTTCAGCTACAGAATAAACTTCAAACTCCTTCACATAGTTTGCAACACTTCCCGACCTCTATTTAATATCTCTTCACAGCTGAATATCCCTGTGTGCACACCCTTGCATGTGTCTTACTTACAAAAGAAGTAAGACCAACTGGTTATGCTTGGGCTGCTAGCCCCTTGAGGAAGCTACTTAACTGATCATGCTTCAGTGTCTTCAGCTATAAAATGGGATAAATAATATTACATATCACCAAGTAAAGCACAACAATGACCAGAACATAGTAATTGTTTAACAAATGCTCCCTACGACCGTTATTATTATTACTCATAGCCTGCATTCCAGTTACTCTGGACTATTGTAGTCCCTGAACATACATACATGATTCTTTCCAGGTTCTTACCTTTGTTCACAATATATTGTTTACCTGGATTCACCCACTTGACCTCTGTATGTAGAAATTCTATCCACTCTCCCAGGACTAACTTAAATGCCACATCTTTCCAGAAAGTTCATCTGATATTCCCAAACATATATGAGCATCTCCTCCTCAGATAATCCAGAGCACACCTTGGGGATCTCTTATGTTTAATCACATTTTGCCTTGTTAAAATTATTAATACCTGTCTTTTATTCTTGTGAGCTCTACCTCCCTACCTCCACTCCAAGACGGAGTACTTTTTTATTTTGTATCCTCTAGCACTTAGAAGAGTGACTTTTTTATAAGAACGACTCAGTCACCATTTGATGAATACATTCATAATCCGCCCAAAGCTCTGGCAGTTGATTTATTTTCCCAGTGATTCTTTACTTTGGGCAATGGAGGTGTTTGTTAATAATATTCACTGTGTTTTTAATATTTAGATGTAATTTATGCATACTGAGTAGTTTGGCTTAATAGCAATGAGTATGGAATAATTTTGTTTTGAAAGCAAAACCCAAAACAATAATTGTGTTTTGAAAGCAAAACCTAGATACAGCAAAAATATACATTTTACTTTATTTCTCTGATAAGGTGCCATCAATTAAAACATGCATCATTGACTTACTAATTGCTTTTCAAGAAAATTTTCCACATTAAATGTACCCATAAATGGTTAAAAAAAAATGTCCTAATTTCGGAATCGTAAAGTTGGAAAAGACATACATCAGAATTGAAGAGTGCAGTTTGGGCTCTTGCTCCAAGACACACACACACATTAAACTATAGAAAGAACAAGATTTGCCAAGACAATCCTGTGGGAAAGAACACAGCTCCCATCTCATTTGTCTCAGACTTCTCCTTTACCATTTGATCGGACCGCACATTTTGTTACTTCTGCCTCTGGAATATCTAATATCATCTGTCATCTCTTTTTCATGACCCATGACCGCTGTCATCTTCCTAGTTCAGGCCCCAGGTTCAGTCCTCAACACAGCACAACAACAAAATAGATGGCAACTGGCCTCCCATGTATAGTCTCTCCCACCCAACTATTCCTATAATAATTGTGTCATGTCCCCATAACCATTGAACTAAGTTTAAATTTCTTCATCTTGCACTCAAAATCTACAATCTAATTTATATCTAACTTTCTAGTCCTAACTTGTAACCTAAATAAATTGGCTCACTGCTCCAAGATGTAATAGCCTTCTCCCTACCAATTCACCTAGCACTATATCTCTGCGTTTTTGTTTAAATTGTTCTCTGTCTGAAACACCCTCCCCATCTCTATTTTTTATCTTCTTTTTTATTATTTTTTAATTGACAAAAAGTATGCATATTTGTGGTGTACAGCATATTTTTGAATATGTGTATATTGTGGAATGCCTGAATCAAGCTAATTAACATATGAATTAACCCACTTATTCTTTTTTGTGGGAAGAACATTTAAAATCCACTCTCAGCAGTTTTCAAGTATACAATACATTGTTATTAACTATAGTCATCACTTTGTACAATAGGTCTCTTCAACTTAATCCTCCTGTCTAACTGAAAGTTTGTATCCTTTGACCAACATACTCCTACCCTGCCATCTTTCTGCAGTCACTGAAATCCTATTCACTGTTAGGAGCTGAACTCCTGTCACCTCCTCTGTGAAGTATTCCCTATGACAGCAGTCAGAACTGTCTCATTACCATCCCAAATTCCTGTTAAGTGTAGTATTTGCCCTATTCACATAGCTCCTGACATATCAACATATACCCCAGTTCTCTGTTGGCATGGCCACTCTCCTGTTAGGACAAAAGATCATTTTATAAATATCTGTGCTACCTATAGGCCTAAATAATGTCCTAGTTCAGTAAACACTTGATGAATATATGTCAAATAAACAAATAAATAAAATATTTGGAGCAATTAGTTGGTTGAATGTCAGACAGAGTTTTCTGAGATGACACAAGGGGAGTAGAAGCAGATAAAAATGACTGAAATTAAAAATTGCATTTTAAATTATTTCACATGCTCATTTGCTAAAACACTCAGAAGTTTGGTAGAGGAATGCTAGGCCTGTTTAGCAATGCACACAGGAGATAAAACAGCTATTGTCCCCAGCCAATTTGTTTTCTTTAGACCCAGTAGAATAAGAGCAATGTAGAAATGATAAAACATTAAATTTAATATTCTTGGGATCGGGATGGAGAAAAACTAGAGTACATACAAACACTAAAACACCTGTGTTTTAGATTAGCAGTATCAGAAAATGATGCTCTCACTCATTTTACAGGAGGAGAGAAGGAAGCATTTTATGTCTTTCCTGCTGGTGATACAACCTCAGTCTGCAAGCTCTGTAACAGGAAGAAGCACCACCCTTTTCCATAACGCTGGAGAAGAATAAAAATGAAGTATGTGTAAGAGATACATCTGGAAAGAGACAGTAATTACTGGCCAGGACTGATTAAAATTCTTACCAGGGCCTCAAAGAAATACACTGATCATGGCTAAGCAAAGAAAGGAAAACATAACAGCTGCTTACCAGAGCATGTGTGGAGTGAAGAACAAAGAAAAAATATATCACTGGTTTCTACCCACAAGCTAAGAAACTGAATGAAGGAAAAGCCAGGTTGTATTGATCTGTTGCTCCTGTCTATGGTATGCTATTCAACTCTGTGATTGGTATGTAGGACAATACTTTTACTCACTATTAAGCAGATTGTTTATATTTCTTTGTCTCTCTCATGCTGTTGTATATTTTATCCCCCTAAATAATAGCTATCTCAAGGGCAGAGTACGTTTGCCCTTTTGTTCTGACTCATAACATCTCACAAAAAAATACTGTATACATTATACACAAATACATAGCCGCATAAGGAATGTTTCCTTCCCTCTTCACTCCAGAAAACAGACTCAAGGCTTTTACCACCAGAATCAGGGAGTCCAAGGTAATTTCTTTTTGCAACCTATTGACACCCATCTTGCCCCAGATTAGAGAGTCGATTTACTAGATGGCTTTCAGAGGAGATTTTCTTTTTTAATGGATGCTTTTGAAATCCTTTCTAAATTGCAGGGATAATATGATCAACTGTGTTCATTACAATTAACTTTCATTTGTTTTCCAACTGCTGCTTAGTATAACTTTATTATACTTTTATGCCTTTCGATTTTTCAATGGGTAAAATTTCCTTTAAATACTAAATAGTTTACAAGTGCATATACCATTATAGATTTGTTTCACTCTCCACTGTCTCTCTTGCTTGTTTGCTATTCTTTAGAGCTTAATGGTTTAGCTTTTGAAACATGGCCCACTCTCCCAAGTAACCGTTTACTTAAACCAGTGAAATCCCTAGAAGGGATAATCATTATGTTTGTGTGGAAGGCTAGAAGTGCTTAGGGACACATTCTGAGGTAAAGTAACTTTTGTCATTTTTCAAGTGAACCACCTTGGCTGAGTCTAAACTTCCCTTTTCCTCACTTTGGAAATGTGATTTCCCTGAGGGCAAAAATCATGTTATGGAAACTTTGGACTATAAGAGACACTCAAGATCATCTAGTGGTGCTTGCTCAACAAACCCTGAGGCCCTCTTTGTTATTCTCCAAGTGAAAGTAGGTAATTATTTACTTGTTTCCGGGCTCCTGAAGGACCTGGGTGCAGAGGAAACTTCTCTGTTATTTTGCTTTTGAGTATTGGTAGTCTGCTAGTTTTGTAATTCTCATTCTTCTTTTCTTTTTTTTTAATTTTTTTTTTTTTTGCAAAAACTCTAACAAGATTTTCAAAGAAACACAACAAATTGGCATGCAAGCCAGCTTTGAGAAAAAGTAGGGCAGCCTGAGAGGAAAACAGTGAACTCCCCGGAAGAAATTGTACTCACATTAATTTTTCTATTTTTATTCTTTTTTTTTTTTTTGAGCTGGTGTTTGAACACTGCCAAGAATAAACTAGACACAATGGACTTTGCAAAGGAAAAGAAAAGAAGATAAGGATAAGCATTGAACCCAAATGCCAACATTATAAATTGAATAAAATTTCCCAAATTCTATGAGTGTTTTCTTCCTAGCTTCAAAAATGCTATATCTTTAAAAAAAAAAAAAAAAAAAACACTAACTCAATACATTCTAGCTACTACTTTTTGTTTTCCATTCCTGATAAGGAGCTATTATAAAGTTTGAGCTGGGGAAACTTTCAAAGTCATCCTTATTTTACTGTATGGTCAATGAGCAGTAAAGTGGCTTGGCCTAGAGACACGGTGGATCACTGGAAGTAGCTGTAGAAGTAGGCGCTGGCCTTCTGCTTCTCAGACTATTGCCTTTCCCACCAAGTCACACTACCTTTTACTAGAAGGTTGTCATTAGAACTTTGCCTTTTTCTCATCTTTCTTCATAAAACCGCTTCCAAGCGTTCAATCATTTTTATTCTCTTGCAACCATTCTCTAAGATTTTCAACATGGCATAAGGTAACAGATAAGTTTTCAATAAAACATAAAATAGTCAGTTCATTTGTTCATAATGATATCAAATATTCTAGCTTTTCTTTTTTTCTTTTTTCTTTTTTTGAATTGGAGTCTCTGTCATCCAGGCTGGAGCGCAGTGGCAATGATGACAGCCCACCACAGCCTTGACCCTCTTGCCTCAGTCAATCCATCCACCTCAGCCCCCCAAGTAGCTGGGGATATAGGAGCATGCCACCATACCTGGCTAATTTTTAAATTTTTTTTGTAGAGACACGTTTTCACTATGTTGCCCAGGCTGGTGTCAAACTCCTAGGCTCAAGCAATACTCTTGCCTCAGCCTCCCAAAGTGCTGAGATTATAGATGTAAGCCACCCTACTCAGCCTAGCTTTACTGTTTTTCTATTTTCCCTAGGAAAAACAATTCTTTTGCTATTTTCTGACTTAAGACCAAATTATCATACATATTTCTGATTTTGCTCTTTTCCCTCCTTTTTATATGCTACGGATTGCTAAGATTTCTGAAGCTTAACACAAGAATTTTTTGTCTGTTTGTGTCTTTGGTTTTTGTGTTTTTTGTTTTTTGTTTTTTTGAGTTGGAGTCTCACTCTGTCGCCCAGGCTGGAATGCAGTGGCATGTTTATGGTCACCCCAGTGACAACCTGCTGAGCTCTGGCGATCCTTCCACTTCAGCCTTCCAAGTGGCTGAAACTACAGGTGTGTGCTACCACACATGTTCTAATTTTTAATTTATTGTAAAGATGAGGTCTCGCCAATTTGCATGGGCTGGTCTTGAACCCTCAGGCTCAGGCAATCCACTCGCCTCAGCCTCCCAAAGTGCTGGAATTACAGACTAAGCCACTGAACCTGGTCTGTTTTTTTTATTTTTTTAATTTTATTTTAAAGATGTGGGGTACACTTCAGAGTTAGGTATACAAATGTTGATTTTTTTAATGCTCAATCTTGTTGCCTAGTGGCTGTTATCTGTCCATTGATTCAAAAATGAATATATAGGGATGTATTTCATGTCTTGGCAGGACACATTTTTAAAAGACTGATTGACTTTAAAACATTCACCAATGCTGGGCATGGTGGCTCATGCCTGTAATTCTAGCATTTTGGGAGGATGAGGCAGGAGGAGTGCTTGAGGTCAAGAATTCAAGACCAGCTTAGGCAATATAGCAAGACCCTGTCTCTACAAACAAAGATTTTTAAAAATTAGTTGGGCATGGTGCACTCCCAACTCTAAATAAATAAAATTAAAAACTTTTACCAAATTGCTTGCAATCTACTCTGACAAAAAGCAAAAACAAAACCCTCAATACTAGAACATAATTATAGGAAAGCAAAAAAAAAGTCATCATTCTTCAGATACATGGAAAAAATCATTCTTTAGGTACCATGAAAAAGGTCCAAGAAAATAACAGCACTCAATGAACTACTGATTACCTTTTTCTTATTCTGTGAAATTAAATAAATCTAAGACACCTTTTTATGCTTAGACATTTGGGATGGGGAAAAAGGAGATTGAAGAGAAGTTTAATCATGATCATCAGACTTTCATTGGAAAATAAAATAACTATATCAAAAAAATCCATTGTACTAAATATGTACACTTGAATTTGCACATCCTTTGTTCATGAGCAGTAATAAGTGTCTGGATATGAAAGGGATCTCAGACTCTAACAAATATTCTCCTCCTAAGCTCTTGCTGTCTAAGATGGAAAACTGAAGAAATGCAAAATAGTTTAATATAAAAATAGGAAAATTTTAAAAACACATACATATTGACAGTCTTTTTGCTCAACATCTGTCTGTAAAAGAGGAACAATTTAGAGTGATCATTAGAAAAAATTTCCTAGAGTGTTGCCTTTTCCTTCCAAAGAATAGAACGGAAAAAATGAAGAAGAAAGAGGAGCATAAGGGGGAAACAAGGTGCCAAAGGAAAAGACAAAGAGGAAAAAGCGGTGCAAGAGGGATAAGTTTGAAGGCTCTTCCTAAGTTATATGAAGACTTCCTCAGGGGGTGAGAGAGGATCCCATTTGACTCCCAAATTACTTTTAACTCTGTAAATTATGCCTTTGCATCTAACTGTTCTTTCTAATCATCTTTCTATACACACTGAAGTTCATCTAGATCACAAAATCAAAAAATATGATAGTTAAAAACATCCCTGAGGCAATCTACCTCCTTTGCTTCACTTTAAAGACAGGAAACTCAGGTAGAAATATAATATTCAATATGTCCAAGAACATATGGATAAAATTAGAAGACATAAATTTATTCCAAAACAAAATTACTCAGGAGGAGGTCCTTTAGATTTAATTTAATAGTATCTGAATATTTAGAAAACATTTATTACTTTTCCTCAACTGTTTAATTCCATGCATACGAAAACATGAATATTGGAAAACTAAGAATTTCCTTTAGATAAATGATGTCTCCAAAGTATCCCTTCCAGATCCTTGGCTTTCTTAACTGGAAGGGTTGGAGCAGACCTGGTTGGTGAAAAGCAAACTTCACTCACTGGGTTTATTTCATGTAGGAGAAACTTAAATATGGAAAATAATTTTAAGGAAAGAAAGTCTCAACTTCAGGCTTTCATGGATTGTAGAGATCTAGAAGGTAATTCAGAGAAGGAAGTCAGGAGGAAGGTAAGACCTTTGTTACAGAATCTGCACTGGTAAAATCAGTGTGAGGACTGGCCTGATCTGAATCTCTTGATCATCTAAAGAAGGACATGACATGATGGACCTAGCACTCCTAAGACACGCAGACTAGAACAAACTGATTATTGCCTTTCCTGTCACCACATGAAGTGGCACTATTGTAAAAAGAAAGGCCATTCACTATTGGCATGAATTATCAGGGAAATTTGTGAAATGTCTTTTTCTTGATTTATAAAGTTAGGCAAGACATCTAGGAAAGAGGGTTGGATGGAACCCAGTGGCTGCACATAAAGACTGAACAGTATCCTTGAGAACCTGTCTATTCCTGACAAGCCAAGTGAAGAATCAAGAATGTGGAAAGATGAAAATATTTATTCTATTCTCTTTTTTTTAAAAAGGCAAAAAAATAAATTGCCCTAGTTTGAATCCTAGCATTTACAGAAAACAACATGCTGGAAGACACTATCAGAAATCATCAGTCTGTGGGCCACAGTTCCTGCCAGAGAAGCTAATTGTCTTTGACTCATTTTTAATTTGGGTGGATGTGGTGAGAATGGCTGATGTTACTTAACAGCATTTAGGCTTGGTGTTAAATATAGAAAATTTACAAAAAAGATTCTTATCTACAGAGGAGTGGAAAACTTTGTCAAACAGAGATGAAAGAGCCTGAGAAAGAGGAAGGTGGGAAATGTCCCTTTTTTGTCACAGGTTGCATCTGTGCACAAAGCTCCCACTGGCTTCAAAGGAAGATCTGTGCCCAAAAGAAACAGTTAAGTGTGCTGTGGGGACTGAATAGTAGGCCCATTATAAATAGCATTACCCCCTCCACCTCACAAAATGTGTAAATTACCTGAAGGTACTGATGGAAAAAGGACAACCTATTCAAAACTGAAAACAGGATAATTAAAATGTTGTACAAGGTGCAAGGAAAATTAATTATAAACACTATATAACATTTAATACAAGAGAAGTAACATTTGAAACAACAAATCACAAGAAAGATGTTTTCTTTTTAAAAAAAAAAAACCAGTTTTATGACAATACCCAATTTTCTGCAACCCTAATTCTCAGACTTGCTTACACATCCATTGGCTCTTGTTAGCATAGTTGAAGATAGAAAGAAACATTGTTGGTTCCTCTTCTCTTAAATATACCCATGATAGAGCTTACTTCTAAAAGGAGATTAGGAAAACAAAGGCATATACTTTATAACACAACTGCATTTGTACCCTTTAAATGTATACAAATGTTTAAAAATGTAAATTTAAGCAAGTTTTCTTAAAAACAAAAAGATGTATATACCAAAATATTTAAAGATTTCCCATGCCAGCATATTGGGTAAACAATCATTGGCATCACTATACTTTTGAAGTTTGAGTCTCTAAGAATCATTAAAGTTGTTAAGCTCTAACATTTAAAGGGAATCAAATGTAATATATCTAATTGTGAGAAAATTGTCCCATTGTCCTTTGATGATTATATGTTTTAAACATCCTCTGTGAAATCACATTCTGATTTTTTGATTTAGGAAATATGATCAGAGTAATTCTACACCAACTCAACCATATATTTTTATCACATTTGCTTTGCACATTTTATATACAGAAAAACTTGAGTTGGTGGTCTAAATTAAACTTAACTTTTTCCCAAAGAGAATCTTTACAAATTCCATTCAAATCAACAGCATTTAGCAAAGGCTTACTATGTGCCTGACTCTTAGTGTGGGGAAAGTGAAGTTGAAGCTAGTAGAGTGTGGTTTCTGTCCTTCATGAACCTCTAGCCTAGTGAAAGAACTCAACATACCTCCATAGAGTACAAGACAGAAAATAACACAAAGTTTTTCAAAGGTCAGAACAGAGGAATTAATTTCTGCTTTGGATGGGAACAGGAGTTGTCTTAGAAGGTGAAAGACAAATTTAGAGAATCAGTACAATTTCAAGTGAGGGAGAGTGCCAGGAAAGAATCAGCATTTCACGTGTGATTGAGAGGATGAGGGACATCATGAGGAGGAGAAAACACCAAGAGAGAACTGTCAGAGATCAGTAATGAGGCTGGTATGCCAGGAGTGTGGGCAGCTTGATAACTACCAAGCACCTTCTTGGGGCTGAGTGGGTCAGGGCCCTTATCTACTATGACTAATACTTTGAACTTGATTCAATGATCAAAAAGAAGTCACCAATTTTTTTTTAGCAAAGCCATAAGTTAACTGAATGGGAATTTTAGGAAAATTGCCTAGGCAGTGGTTTATAATTGGAGGAAAAAGAGGTAATGACCAATTCAACTAGTGCCATCATCTTAGAAATAGACAATAAAAGCTTGAACTAGAGCAGTGTCCATGAAGATGAAAGGGAGAGAGTAGAAGCAAGAATCACTGCAGAGGGATAAGCAGGTTGTGACTCTTTGACATAAGAAGCAATGGGAGAGAAACTTGAGAACTCTGAACCATTGGGGTGGGTAGAATGATGCTATCCTGAGCAGTGATGACAGGGAACCTAAGATGTTTTCTCTGTTGTTCGATCTTAATTTCACTGCCACAACTGCACTCAAGCTCCAACAAACTGTGCTTAACTTCTCAGGCTTGAAAATAAAGTCATAGAGGCCTTGCCGCATTGAGAAATCTAATTTTCTCTTTATCCCACACTACAGATGCCATGGGCAGTAGAAGATCAAAAATTATCAAGATTCGGTGGCTTTCCAAGAACAATAATTCTGAAAACCACACTAAATATATGCCTTGAACTCAACTAGAAAATGGAGTGTCTGACAATCTCTTCAGACCAATGGCTTATTGGGGAATCTGACCTGAGCATCAGATGGCTTTCATAAAATTCATGTTTCAGCTACTTCCTCTTCCTTTAGCAGGCAACCCTCAGTGATTACTATGAAGTCATACTCTACCATTGAACCTTATCAGTAGGGGAAGTGTATGGACAGCAACGGGTAGGCAGCTGGAGGTGGCCCTTAAGAACATGTTCAAATAATAGTTTAAACTTTATCATAAACTATATGAAAAGAAAAATAGAGTTAATTAATACTACAAATTACCCACCTGAGTGAAGAAACTAGTATAGGCAACAAAACAGACAGTAGCCAGAATCATTTAGCAAAAGATATTTGCTTTGTCCCTCTTCTAGATGTTTTCCAAATACACACAAAAATGAGTACAACAAGCTCTTTGTTGTGTCTCTGATTCTAAGACCTTGCAAACACGGCCATGCAATGATTGTTTGTCATACTGGGAAGGAGAGCAGAGCCCTTGAAGCTTGAATTTCCAAATTAAGACACTCCACGTAGGTAGGGATAGTCCCAGTGACCAGGGAGTTCTGATTCAGTAATCAGTTTCAAGAGATGCAATGCCAAGGGAGAACAAGTGTATTGATGTCTGGGGAGCAGAGGAGGTTGGAAGCTGACAAGGAGACCCAGTGTGAGAATATGAAAGACAGTACAGAGGAGAAGACAGAAGAACAAACAAACAAAAATAAGACATAACAAGGATGAGTTCTGAAACAAATTTTGTGAATGTGACTTTTCCATCCTGTCTCCACAACTCTCTTATGTGCAGCCTTTACAGAGATGAGGAGACAGGATGGAAAATCTTTGCTATGCTTGGTCAGCAATGTTCTTCAACATTAACCCTCAGTTGATATAACAGACATAGTTTCAATACCAGAGAGCCAACATTGACATACATTATCAGTTGTTCAGGCCCTGCCCTGATAGGCACCCTTAATATTTGTTAACATCAAACCCAAAAGCAAACAAGACACAGACTTCACACTCAACCCTCATTTTTTCTACCCAGAGTTTCATTTTTATACTAACTTAATGACAGTCATCCCTACAAGTCTATTGAGCAATTTGGGTGAACTTCACTAGAAAAGGGCAGGGCTTAACATGTTCACTACTTCCTAAGGAATGCACGGTTTCACTGTACCTGCTCACAGAAATAAGCTTAATCTAGCTCCATCCCCTGATTCACCTTAACAATAAAAATGGCACTTTCCAGAAGCCTCCTAGACAAAGAAAATAGCTAAAAGACATCCACTAATTACCCAAAGAGAATCATCTTATAAACACCTTTTCTAGCAACCCTTAGCAACTGTCCCTGGTGGGATGGTATACCCTTGATCCTACTTGTATATGATCCACCACCTCCCCTGCCCTTAATAGGACATCTCAGTGCAGAGAGTTGCCTCCTCCTAAACTTGATTCACAATTCAATTTTCTGGGTATTCATTGTGCACCTGCTGTACATAAAACTGTAAGATAAAGGTCTAGATAGTAGAGGGGTGAACTTGAGATGAAAAGATACTTGTGGCTCCTCTTCAATATATCCCATCTCACCTGCTCTCCTTACAATGTGATTTTCCCCCTTTTTTAATTTTAAAGATGTGGGGTACAATTCAGTGTTAGGTATACAAATGTTCATTATGCAGGTACCCTTGTTGATGAGGTGTGCCCCTCCCTCCCCTGGCAGTTTCCCTCAACTGCCAAACCTGACTCACCTTCCCTGGCAGTTTCCCACTACTGCCAATCCCTTTCTTATAGTATTATAATTGTTCAAGGTCCACTTATGACTGAGAACATAAGGTACTCTGTTCTTTATTTCTGTGATTGATCATTGAGTATGATAGACTCTTAATTCATCCAAGTTGCTGTGAAGTCCATATGTTTGTCTTTCTTTATGGCTGCATAATATTCCATTGTGTATATGTACCACATTTTTTTATCCCGTCCAGCTTTGATGGGCAGCATGGTTGGTTCCATGTTTTTGCTATTGTGAACAGAGCTTCAACAAACATGCATGTGCAGATATCTTTTTTGTAAAATGATTTGAGTTCCTCTGGGTATATTCCCAATAGGGGGATTGCTGGGTCATATGGAATGTCAATTTCTAGTTCTTTCAGAAATCGCCACACTGTCTTCCAAAGAGGTTGCAGTAGTTTGCATTCCCTCCAGCAGTGTAGAAGCGTTCCTTTTCCTTCACATCCTTACCAGCATCTATTGTTGTTTATTTTATTAATGATGGCCATTCTTACTGGGGTTAGGTGATATCTCAATGTGGTTTTGATTTGCATTTCTCTATAGATTTGTGAGGCTGAGCACTTTTTCGTGTATCTGTTGGCTGCCCATATATCTTTTTATGAGAAGTGTCTATTCATGTCTTTTGCCCACTTTTTAAAGAGGCTGTTTGTTTTTTTCTTTTTGGAGTGTTTGAGTTCCTTGTAGATCCTAGATGTTAGGCCTTTGTCAGATATACAGTTGGCAAATACAATGTGATTTTTAAAGGGTGGGATATACATCCTCTTTCCTTGATTCTGGGTAAGCCTATGGTCACGGCAGAAATGGTGTTATGCAACATCTAAGCATAAATTATAAAAGGCAATACAGCCAGGGGCAATGGCTCATGCCTGTAATCCCTGTACTTTGGGAGGTGGAGGCAAGAAGATTGCCTGAGCCCAGGGTTTCAAAACAGCCTGGACAACTTGGCGAGATCTCGTCTCTACAATAAATTTTTTTTTTAATTGACACAGCTCCTTTGGGTCCCCTCCCACTGTGGGAGCTTTTCTGTCCTCTCAGTAAATCCTGCTGTCTCAAAAACAAAAAAAATTAGCAGAGCATGGTGGTTCATGCCTGTAGTTCCAGCTACATGGACAGCTGAGGTGGAAGAATCACCTGAGCTCAGCAGGTCAATGCTGTGGTGGCCATGAGTGTGCTACTGCATTCCAGTCTGGGTGACAGAGTGAGATTCTGACTCAAAAAAAAAAAAAATACATCTTCTGCCCAGTTTTCATGAGATACTTGGGACCCAACTGCCATACTCTGAAAAAGACTCTGTGGAAAGACTAGGCATGAGTGTTCCAGCCAGAGTCAGAGACCCAGCTCAGAGCCAGTATCAAACACTGTGCATATGAGCAGCTGAGTCATCATATGATTACAGCCTCTGAGCCACCCCAGCTGATCTTGAGTGGAGCAAAAATAGGGTGTTCCAGTTGCAACCTCTTCAAATTTCAGATCTGTGGGCAAAATAATTGCTGTGGTTGGTTTAAGCCACTAACTTTTGGGGTATTAGTTTTACTTAACAATAGATAACCAGGACAGTATACATAGCATGATCTTGGAAAGCTTACAGTCAATTCAGGGAGAAAAGCATGTTCACAGATGACTATATCATGCTAAGGTATAACACAAGTACCTTAAGAGATCCATAAAGAAAAATCAATGTGTATGCATATGTGTGTATATCTGGCTTAGGCATAGAACATTTCTAAACACATTAAATTAATAGTAGTTACCTCTGTGGAGTAGTGCTGGGGTGTCAGAGAAGGAAGATTCATTTTTGTTTGTCTATCTCTTTGAATGTTTTAATCCTTACCTTGTACATGTACTTCTGTAACTTAAAAAACAGCTTAAATTTTCAAAATATGGTAAAATAAGAGGGAAAGAACTAAACAAGTGCTGTAGATACCCCATGGGCACCACACTAAAAGTACTCCTTGAGGACAGTGTGTAACTAAGCTAAAGGAAATCACTACATCTCTCTGTGCCTCAGTTTTCATATCTATATAAAAAATAGTACCTATTTCATAGGGTTTTTTGAAAATAAAAATGTCATAGAACTACCTGACATAATAGTAAGCACTCAATAAATATTAGTAAAACTATCTAAGAAACCTTGACCCGCTGAGCAGTGGCATGGTATTTGGACACAGGGTCCCAAGTGGCAAAATCAGACTGTTATTTTAGAGAGAAAAACATTTTTTTCTTCTCTTTATATTAAAGAATAAAAAGGAATCAACATTTTTAGTACAATTGTAAGGGAGAATATAATGCAACTTTGATAACAAAGTGATAATTTCTGCAAATGTCATATTGACTTACATTTTCCAAAACGCAAAAAGACCACTAAATTAAAACCTTCCATCCCACTTCCCCATTCTGCTTCCCCTTCTTCATGGTGTTCACTGGGTGCGACAAGTTTTCTGTGTATTACAGATGACTACCAGCCATAGGTGGATGAAAGATTGTGTTTACAATGGTTTTACATGTAAATTTAACTTCTCTCCATATTTTAAGATACTGGACATCATCTCAGTCATTTGTCTTCCTATACAGTTTTCCCATTCAAGTTTTACAGAGTGGGGTAGATCACTCAAAAGATTGAGTGTGGTAATTTACCTTCTTCTCCCTCAGAGAATCCCATATTCTAAAAAGATTGCAAAAACATAATCTAGTTTCAGAGGTATGAAGGGTTGGTAGTCTAGGGAAATGGGGAAGGTGGGATTGCTCATGAGATTATATGATATGAGAGCATAACCATAGTATTTTCATAACTGACAATGAGTTATCTTAAGTCTTGTAGATTTCGAGGTAATGGCATCATCATCCTGCTTGCAAAGTCAAATGAGTAATGATCAGTTCCTCCATGATTCGGGGACTTCTGTTGTTGTTTCCTGTTTGGTTTAACTTACCCAAGTATCTTAGAAACAGTTGAAATCTTGTTTCAGCTGCTTAAAGGTGTCTGGGCTTTATTTTTTTTCTTATGAACCAGGTGTTTGACCTCATGCAAATTTCTAGCATTTCAGGAAAAAAATTATGAAATTTTTTAACTTATAGATTATACCAGCTCCTCGAAATATAAAATAACTCTCTATCCCCACAGTGATTTTTTTTTAAGGAAAAGCCATCCAAAGAATAGAGAAATTATGCTAAGTGTAGTCAAGAGACATCTTGTTGAATTTTATTAGTATAGCCGCTTTAACCCTCTATTGCTACAAACTTGGGTGAGATTAAATAAACAAAGAGATTGACAGAATAACAAAATCTTTCTGATTTCATCACTGTGTAGTGAACATGAACAAATGTGTATGTGAATTGCAATGACTGTGAAGAGTGGGCTGTACAAAGTGCATACTTGAAATTCTCAAAAATATATTAAATCGAATTGTATAACAGCATAAAGTGTCACTAATTCATTCTCTATGAAGTTTTTGAAGGAGGAAAAGTCACCTACAAGTATTCTGTGACAATATTTATCTAGGACTGTTAAATGCTGGTTCAGATCATTAGCAAATTGTATACTGTATTTATGTGATACAACATAGTCAACTCATGTTGATAAAACATAGTCAGCCCCAGGTCTTCCAGACCACACCCATCCCCCATTTACAGATAACAATGAGCCAAAGGTTCTCTTTGATACCCTCTAAGTACCATTTTATCATAATCATTAGCACGAGGCTGCTTAAACATACAGGCCACTGGGGTTCACATTACTGCAAAACAACAATAAGAAATACAGTCCCAGCCAGGCTCGGTGGCTCAGCCTGTAATCCCGCGCCTTGGGAGGCTGAGGTGAGTGGATTGCCTCAGCCTGTGGGTTCGAGACCCGCCTGGACAATTTGGCGAGACCTCATCTCTACAATAAATCAAAAATTAGCCGGGCATGGTAGTGCGCACAGTTCCAGCTACTTGGAAGGCTGAGGCGGAAGGATCGCCGGAGCCCAGCAGGTCGAGGCTGCGGTGGCCGAGAGCGGCCACTGCACTCCAGTCTGGGTGACAGAGTGAGACTCCAACTCAAAAAAAAAAAGAAAGACAGTCCCAGTAGCCCATAGCCTGTGGATAAACACATCTTAGCCTCCGGAGTCACATCTCTTTCTCCACCCTGCCTCTTCAATACTCTGACTAGAAACAATAGGACACGTGCTCTAACTTTCTCTCCTCTAGGTAAGAATTTTCTACACTTCTTACCTACTTGCCAAAGCGCACACACCAGGGTACAGTCTCTTACCTAGAGTAGAGAGTGAACATTTTAAACGGTTTCTTATACATTCTATCTTACTCATCTGCATGTGCCACATATGTGTATTAATTCAATGCCTCAATGTTATGTCTTGAGCCTAGGATGCAATGAAAAACTTGAGAGGTCTGTAACTTACTTTCTATCATGAAATCTGTCCACACAATGGAATCTTATTAGTACATGAAAACCCTGCTTATTCAGGATCTAGATCATTGAAATGCTAAAGTGAGCAATTCTAATTTTGTGGCCAAGAGAGAAAAAATAATTTTAAAATTTTTTGTCACAAAATTTTTTTTCTAGTAAGGCAATTCTAGAGCATGTCAAAGAGTCAGTATATTTACAAGGTTATATGGAGATGGCTGGTGTTAATTTTGACATGATAATCCAAGCACTTCTCTCCCTATCCCCAAGAGGGATGGTTTCAACTACAGGATTTAAGATCTTTTTTTTTGCCAAGAATTAACAGCCCTAAGCCCATATCAACTGACACACAGTAAGTAGTACAAACAAAAATAAAACAAAATTGAAAACCAGTATGTGGTGACACTTCTGACCTAGGATGGAATGATCAGGCCTCCTCCCTGCTTGCTGATTCTAGAGTCTGACACACTGTGTTTTCCCTTCATTGGGGACTGCTTGCCCTCAAGAAGACCTTTTGCCCTGAAGCTTGTGATTATGTCAAAGCCACCAGACCAGTCTGGCTGTTCCAGTCATGTTGCTGCCAGTGGTTCCCATACCAGGAAGCACAACTGGTATCGGGCTTTTTGAATCAAAGGAATTGAGCACTGTTTGTGCTCAGTTGCAGTTTGGTGTTAAAGATGGTATGTTAAGTATTAAATGTAGCCAGGCATGGTGGCTCACATCTGTAATCTCAGCACTTTGGGAGGCACAGGCGAGAGGATTGCCTAAACCCACGGGTTCAAGGCCAGCCTGGGAAACATGGCAAGACCTCATCTCTATAATTAAAAAATATATCAGCCGGGCATGGTAGCGTGCACCTGTAGTTCCGGCTACTTGGAAGGCTGAGGCAGAAGGATACCCTGAGCTCAGCAGGTGGAGGCTGCAGAGGCTGTAAGCATACCACTGCACTCCAGCCTGGGTAACAGAGTGAGACTCCCATCAAAAAAAAGTTTTAAATGTGTTCCATGTGCTGAAAATAATATTCAGTGAAACAAAGTTTTTAAAACTCTCTGAGCCTCAGTAACCTCAACTAAAAAATGAAGATAATAATATTTGTTTTTACAGGGTGTTCTGAAGATATTTTTAAAAATGCCTAGGGCAGCACCTAGTACATACACACATACATAAAAAAGCCTTAGTAACAGTAGCAGTAGCTTTAATAAAGATATATTTTTTATTTTGAAGATGTGGGGTACAATTCAGGGTTAGGTATACAAATGTTCACTATGCAAGTACCCTTGTTGATAATATGTGCCTCTCCCTCCCCTGGCACTTTCCCTCAACTGCTAATCTCGCCTCCCCATCCCCTGGCGGTTTCCCACTACTGCCAATCCCTTTCTTATAGTATTATGATAATTGTTCAAGGTCTGCTTATGAGTGAGAACATATGGCACTCTGTTCTTTGTTTCTGTGGTAAATCACTGAATATGATAGACTATAAGACATGAATAGACACTTCTCAAAAGAAGATATACGGGCAACCCACAGACACATGAAAAAGTGCTCAGTCTCACTAATCATCAGAGAAATGCAAATCAAAACCACATTGAGACCCCACCTAACTCCAGTAAGAATGACCATCATTAATAAAATAAAGATATTTTGAATGATAGCAGGACAATGATGAGAAGGGGAAAACAAGATGAAATCCCAGCTATTACAGATTGATCAAGCTAAAGAACAGGCAAGACAAGCATTAGGATGCTGCAGATCAAGACATCTGAGTCAGTGAAGTCTGCTTCCAAACAGAACAGAGATGAATCTACAGAACACACTCTGGAGAAACGGCAGCATCACTTCAGTCTCATGCACACAGATCTTTTCCAATGAGGTTATTCACTAGATGGGTCCATTATAAGAGTTCACACTACTGGCCTCAAACCAACCTCCAGAGAAGTTAGATCTGCAGTCAGACCTCAGAAGAGTCCTTGGATTCAGTGAGATGCATTCAAGATTTTTGATATGAAAATAAATCCCTTTTATAATATTTTTCTTTTTTACAGGTATCAAATAATACTGAGAAAACACTTCCAAAATTTCAACAATGCCATCATCACCAAGAGCAAACATAGATGAAAGATTTGTATTTCTCCATTGCTTGTCAAAAGCCAGACAAGATTGATTTGAATGATTTACTGCTCTTTTGTCCTGTTATTTCTGAAATCCCAATGCATTCCATGGAGGAGGACCTGGAACCATCAGACCCACTGCTAGCCTTTCTCTTTCAGGTTCTAGATTACTTTTCTGGGTAATTTCCTGATTACCCTTTCTAAAGGCCAGGTTGAGTGTCCCTCTTATGTACTATGTTTCACCACAGCTGGGAAGTTTTTCTTACCACACTGTACTGTCATTAGCTCTCTTCTCTCTATTTCCACTAGACTGTAAGCTCTCTGAAGTAGAGTCTCTTTCCTCTTTTTCACTCCATCTCTGGCAACTAACAGAGTGCCTGGCAATGGTTGATGTTCTCTCTCTGTCTCTCTATTTGTTAAATGAATGAATGCTAGCTACAGCTAGAGGCAATGGTGGTGGGGTATATATTGGAGGGTTGTTGCAACAGGGACTCCAAGAGGGAACAGCGGGACTTATGTGACATGGAGTGAAATCCGAGGCTGACACAGCTCCATGCCTCTAAAGAGACTTAATGACTCCAGAGGCATTTGAACCTACCTGTAGACATTTCCATTTTAAATCAGCATTTGGTAATTCTTTTGTGACTTTTATACTTTAAAAAGCAGCAACCAGAATCGTAGCTACACTGCCAGTAGGTATGTACTCATGGAGAGATGAACTGGTCCAAGGGACGAGATGTTCCTGTAAATAGGCACAATACCACTGCATTTGAAAATTTGGCACTTAGGGAACAGTATTTGGTGGCAGCCAAAACTGCCTTCAGAGAGAAAGTGGAGATGGAAGAAGAAAGAAAGTGAGAGTGGAGGAGTGTGAATACATATGTATCATCTTCTTGGCTCAGCAGAGCAAAGCAGCAAAATAATACACATGCCGTGATGATTAATGCCCTGGGACTCAGTGACATCATGCTTTAGAGAGCCAACAACCAGCATCTCATATCCTGGGTTGATGGTGAACCCAATGTAATCTTACAGAAACTGAGTGGGAAAATAAATGTTCCTTTCTATATAGAACAGTTCAGTGATAATGCAATGGAAAATACAGTTTTAAATATACTTCCTTTCTGTAAAAGTTCATTAGACATAAATAATTGTTTATGTGTTAAACAAAATATATTGGTACCTCCTAAAAAGAAATGAAAGTAAACAACAATCTTTTCCACCAGGCCTACCTAGTAGCCACTGACTATTGGAATATGGGATTAGGTAGTGGTAGGCAGGCTAGTGCAAGGGAGGGCAGGACTGAGATCCCTGGGTAATTTGAGTAGACAAGTAGAAACTGAAAGAATGAGCTTGAGTGTGTGGACCAGGGACCCATTATACCAAGAACAAGCATGTTTTCCTGACTTTGGGAGTGTTTGCTTAGAACCAGAAATCCAAGTGAGAACTAAAAGTGAGGGACATAAATTTTTCTAGCCATGGAACAGATTTTACAGGCAAGAGATAAATACATCCAACTTCCTGGGGAGAAACATGTTTGAAGAAAATAATTAGACATTCAAACTTCTCTAAAATATTGTAGAAAGTCCAATTGAAGTGATGTAAAGAAAGTTGGAAACTTTCATATATTTAGACCACAGAAAATTAAAGCAATGGCTAATAGATTAATTACATCTAATTTTGCTGCCCCCACACCAAAAAAAAATGTTTTTTTTAATATAGCATGAATTGGAAAGGTTATGGTCTAAAAACAGAGAGAAAATGTTAGAGATGGAATTCCAAGAATCATTTTTTGGAAGATATCTTAAACAAAATATTATTTTTTTAGATGTAAAGTTGAAAACCTATGTGACATCTATAAAAATGTGAATTTGGGCAGAGAACTGGTTTGTTTCCGAAAAACACTGGCTTTTATAAACATGTCCCAGAGAGAGAAGCACAAGTCTTTCCTCACTGCAGTTCTATATATCCCAGGAGTTAGCCAAAAGCATTAATTGTTTTAGTATTTTTACGTGCTTTAACTGCCATTCCAATCCAGTCATCACTTCAGAATTGAGATCACATCCATGTACCTCTCACCATTCTCAATTATATGCCCTTGTTTCTTTGTCTGTGTATTTCCTGTTGTGTTTCTTTCTTTGCCTCCTGCTTATGGAGGATCCCACCACCACCAAAAACCATCATGAACGTTTGTCATAGTCCTTCTAGTTCTTTTTTGTTATTATTAATTTTGACCAGATGAAATAATTATGTATGATTATGCACCATTTCTTGTTACACTTAAAACACTATCTTATAACATTTTTTGTTACACTTAAACAATAACACTGTCCACCATCATTTTTCTTTTATCATTAGGTAAAATCACATAATTTTAATTGTGATATGATAGTATATCCAATAGCTGTTTCATAACTTTCCAATTATTATTACCTAATTTATTTTTATTAAATATTCAGTTGTTTCTAATGTTTCACTGTTAGAAAAAATGATGTGATAAAATTTGAACATAAATCTTAGTCCACATAACTATTTTCTTAGGATAAATCCTTACATAAGGAAATACTGATTTGAAAAATATGGCTGTTTTTGAACTCTTAATGGTTATTACTAAATTATTAGCCAAAAGGCTGTACATGAAATCACTGGTCCTACAGAACTCCTAACAATTTTTATTATTACTAGTTAAAAATATTTTCTAAAATATTCTCTGTGGAAAATGTTTCTTAATTTTTGCTTTAATTTCATTTTTTAATTGCCTTTCTTGTATTACAAAAGAAGGTATTTCTTTCTTTTTTTTAATGCAAAGATGTGAGATACAATTCAGGGTTAGGTATACAAACATTGATCATGCAGGTACCCCTGTTAACGAGGTATACCCCTCCCTGCCCTAGCAGTTTCCCTCAGCTGCCAATCCCTCCACCCCACCAACAGTTTCTCATTACTGCCAATAGCTTTCTTATCGCATTATAATTTTCAAGGTCCTCTTATGAGTGAGAACATATGGAACTCTGTTCTTTGTTTCTGTGATAAATCACTGAGTATGATCGACTCCAAATCCATCCAGTTTGCTGCAAAGTCCATATATTTGTCATTCTTTATGGCTGCGTAATATTCCATCGTGTATATGTACCACACTTTCCAGAACCCTAAAGGTCAATACCTTAAGAATAAGATAGACAAGTGGGACCTCATCAAATTAACAAATTTCTGCAAAGCAAAAGAAACCATCAAGAGAGCGGGGAGACAGCCCACAGAATAGGAAAAAATATTTGCCAACTGTATATCTGACAAAGGCCTAACATCTAGGATTTACAAGAAACTCAAATGCACCAAAGGGAGAAAAGCAAACAGCCCCTTTAAAAAGTGGGCAAAAAACATGAATAGACACTTCTCATAAGAATATACACAGGCAGCCAACAGACACATGAAGAAATGCTCAGCCTCACTCATCATCAGAGAAATGCAAATCAAAACCACATTGAGATACCACTTAACCCCTGTAAGAATGGCCATCATTAATAAAATAAACAACAACAGATACTGGTGAGGATGTGGAGAAAAAGGAACACTTCTACACTGCTTGTGGGAATGCAAACTTGTACAACCTCTCTGGAAAACAGTCTGGAGATTTCTGAAAGAACTAGAAATTGACCTTCCATATGACCCAGCAATTTCCCTGTTGGGAATATACCTGGAGGAACTCAAATTACTCTACAAAGAAGATACCTACACACAAATGCTTGTTGCAGCTCTATTCACAATAGCAAAAACATGGAACCAACCATGTTGCCCACTGAAGCTAAAAGACGGTATTTCTTTCACATTTTGTTTATAGTTTATTAGTCTCTTCTGTTTCTGCTTTTGCAATTTTCTTACAGATATGTATGAAAGACACAATTTCTTACATGTGTTAGTTATTATTTGTCTTTTCATTTTGTTTATGACATACAGAATTTTTTCATTTTATCTCTCAGATTTTTCCTCTGAGATTTTCTTAATTGCTTTTAAGTTTAGAAAATCTTTTTCCACCCAGAGATCAGATAAATATTCATCTATATTTCTTCCAAGTTATTTTTGTTTAACTCTTTAATCCACTTGGAATAAAATGAGTAAGTATTTTTAAAGGGAGGGCTGTACTGGATTTTTTTAACTGAAATAACCAATTTCTCCAAATAGCATTATAAAATTGCCTATCCCCTGTCTCACTGATTTATGATGTTTCATTTATCCTATTCAACTTTCCTAAATTCCGTTTTCAACCTATTTATTTTTATTATAAATAGAGCCCTGATTTTACCAGTGCTTTGTTGTTCTTGCTATTGTGGCTTTCTGTGACCCAGAGTAACTGAGAACCCTACTTTGAAGCCAGGGCACTTGTAGTCATATCTCAACTTTAGCTTACTAGATATTTAACTGTGAGTTAGTTATGGCCTGTGACTCAGTTTCCTTACATGTAAAACGGGTATACCTATATTACCTCACTCATGATGTTGTTATAAAGATTAGACTGGTTAGTTATGCAAATATCTCTTATATTTATAGAGAAAAGTCTGAGAGACCAAAGGCACAACACATTCTGTAGCTAAATGTGAAAGAATAACACAGTAGGCAAATAGCAGTATCGCTGAAATAGCTAAATTTCTGAGAGCTATACCATGTCTCACTTGCCACCTTCAATTTTGTCTTTCTCTGCTTCTCATAATCTGGTTTCAAGAACAACTAAAGTGTGAACACAGAAAGTAGTGTTCTAAGAAAACAGAAACCCAGCTTTTGGGGAGTGCCATTTTTCTAGGTAATAGTCACGGCAGATTTGGATCAGAACAATAACTGTAATACATAGTTCTCTGCAGCATTGGAAGTAGATTCGCTATCAAGGAAAAGGCTTCCAGGAAGAGGTAACCTCTTCTCTCCTACCTGTGCTGCTTCCTAGTCATCTCATGATTAGTATCAATGAGTACAAAATACATAGAAAAGACTGAACTATATCTACAATTTGCTAGACATTCTTTGTCTGAGGGATAGAGTCATATAACAAAAACATTACTCTGTTCCAAACAAAAGTGAATAAAACTATTATCTATTTAGAAAGTCAATTTCTTTGTTTTGGCTACTTCTAACTCTTTATAATAATACCTTTAATTTTCATTACTTTTTAATGTATTTTATTTTTAGAGCAGTTTTGGATTCACAGCCAAATTGGGTGGAATGTGCAGAGAGTCCTTATATACACCCTGCTTCCACATACACACAGCCTCCTCCACTATCAACATGTGGCACCAGAGTGAGATATTTGTTGTGGCCACTCTGTGACTTAGTTTCCTTTTCTACAAAACGGATATACCAATATTACTTCCCTTATGAGTCTATCATAAAGACATTTGATACACCTATATTGATACATCATTATCACTCAAAGCTGATAGCTAACAGTAGAGCTTTTGGTGTTATATATTCTCTGGGTTTTAACAATGCTTAATGATACATGGCCAACATTTTAGTATTATACAGAATAGTCTCATTGTCCTAAAAAATTCTGTGTTTCATATTTATCTCTTCCTCCCACTTAATCCCTGATCTTTTTACTGTTTCTATAGTTTTACCTTTACCAGGATATATACAGTTGGAATCATTCAGTATGTAGCCTTTTCAGATTGGCGTTTTTCATTTAGTAATAATGCATGTAAAGTTCTGTCATGCATTTTCATGGCTTGATGGCTCATTCCTTTTTAGTATGGATTAACATTTCATTATATGGAAGTGCCACAGTTTCTTTATGTATTCACCCCTTGAAGGACATCTTGTTGCTTCCAAACTTTGGCAATTATGAATAAAGTTGCTATAAACATCCATGTGCAGGCTTTTGTTTGGACATAAGTTTCAACTTATTTGGGAGAATACCAGGAAGATTGATTGCTGGATCCTATGGTAAGAGTATGATTAATTTTGTGCAAAATTGCCAAACTGCCTTCCAAAACAGCTATATCACTTTACATTCCCATCAACAATGAATGAGAGTTCCTGTTGCTCTACATTCTCATCAGCATTTGTTGTTGTCAGAGTTTTGGATTTTTGCCATTCTCATAGGTGCATAATGGTATCTCATGATTTTAATTTGCAATTCCTATTGACACGATGCTGAACATCTTTTCATATGCTTATTTCCCATCTCTCAATCTTCTTTGGTGAGGTGTCTGTTAAAATCTTTTACACATTTATTAATCAGGTTTTTCGTGCTCTTATTATTGAGTTTTACAATTTATTTGCAAGCTTTGGATAACATTCCTTTATCAGATATATCTTTTGCAAATGTTTTCTCTGTAACTTTCCTTTTCATTCTCTTGACAGCTCTGTCACAGATCAGAAGTTTTCAATTTTATATCAATTTTATGCCTTTAAAGTGCAAAAATTAATAAGTTATTGAGCTCAAGTTTTCTTGTTACCCCATAATTGGCAATTAGGGTCCTAATATCAGGATAGAGAAGCTGGAGAACTGATAACGACTGGAGGCAAGCACCTTGTGTAAGGCTTATTAAGAGGTAATAATGGATAAAGGATCTGCTGCCTTTAACTATCACCCTAATCTATGCCTTCTTTCTCTCCAGTCAAGTCCAAAAGAAAGACAGGAGGGGGAAAAGAGAAGCAGGAAAACATCAAATGTGTAAGGTGGCTTTGGTAGGAATGGGAATGGATTAATGCCACAATTTTCTATCCACTCCACCAAGAACATGCCTCTCACCACAAAGCCAAGTGTGGGGGCTACCAAGAGAACCATTCTTAAAGCCTATAGGAGGGAAGACCAGCATTTCATTTCTAGCTTTGACATCTGCACCTGCAGTGGCCTTGACAATCCATTTCCCGTATCTATTTGATCAGAGGGAAAAAAGGGACTTAGGAAAGAGAGATCACAGCCTTGGGACAACCCACATGTGAATGTGCATGGGCCATGTGAACTTGAGGGAAGTAGCTAGGTTTGTGTTATCATGACATATTCCATCCATGAGAGCTCGCCTTTGAACAAGTGAACCCAACAGGTTGAAGTTGGGGGGAGTTTACATGAGTGAGATCTTACTAGAGCTGGATTTGCCATATCAATTACAATGCAGTAGAGAGGTGCCCAAAAGCTTTATAAAAGCTCCCTTAGCCTACCAGTCTACATTAACTAGAGAAACAGCAAAAAACTCTCAGAAGACAGATGACAACTACACTATTAAATGTGAGAGACTTGTTCTTTTTTCTCCCCAAATCACTCCAAACTATGGAACCCTAGAAGAAGGAGAGGGAGACTGTATCCCAGAGGCAGACCACACCCCATCTTCTATTCCTGAAATCTTATACCTGATCTATGATGTCAGAGGGAATGTTCTAAATTAGGTTGAGATTGAAGTTTTTATAACACTGAATTGTTGTGTTTTTATTTTTCCTTTACAAAACTGACCAAAAGATCATGGTATCGGCCCAAGGAAAAGGGAAATTTGACTAAGTTTAAGTGGGGAAAAAAGTTGTTACTTTTATGTGTATGCCTCAGGCAAGTTCAGATTATTCAGTACATTCGTTACTCAAAGTAAACAGAATAATATGCTATTGCCATTGGAAAGGGAACTACTTCACTGAAATGATCACAAGTGAAAAATGAAGGAGTGGGACACTAAATATGCACTCCATGTTGTATTTTTTAATAAAACTTAGAAGTCTCTAAATCAAAGAGTAGACTATATAGGATTAATAACAGTGGTACTCAGTACAGCAGATTTACAGCATGTTATTATAGTAGTAGATACATGAATTATAGAATTAGAAAGACCTGGATTCAAGTCAAATCTTTTGATGAATGTCCTCAATTTGGTTTTACCTGATGTTTTGTCAAGAATTAGATTGAAACCATAAATTATTGAGAAAGCTATCACAAAGATGTATTTTAACATAATTGAAAGTATTCCCTTCAAACAATTTTGAAATTTTATTTTTTTCAAGATATTAAGTCATACATTTTACCCACTATCAATAACACTTTTCATGGCATTATTTTCTCATCTGAGGTAGAAGCAAATAATAAATAGGTCACATATACACTCATAATAAACTAGTACAATAATGTGATGATGTGTTTCACATAACATTTAAAAACGATGACAATGTCTCATGTCATCAAGAAAGATTAATTGTGTAGGTAGAATTTGAGATAGGCTTAGCAAGATAAGGAAAATATTTCTAGCTAAGGAGGTTGAAACTATATAAAAGGCAACAGGACGAAGTTAGGAATATATTGGGAGAAAGGACACACAGGATGGTGTGAAGATGCTACAAAGACATTACCAAGCAGCTTTTTTAATTCATTCAAATATATTTTATTATAAAGTAATATTTTATAATGAAGTAGTTGTCATTATCTTATTTTCATTAAGAAAATCAATTAAGACATAAGTAAATTATATGATTTTTACTAAATCACTCGCCACACATGAAGAGTCAAATCCAGATTATTTGAGTTTCTAGGTTTATTGTCTTTCTATTATTTTGTAGGATTCTTTAGCATTAACTTGGATTAAATTGGTGATTTAATCCATTTTTTATTCCATCTATAAAAATCCTCATGTATTTACTACCTCTTTGATCTCTCAGGACCCATATAGAAAATGCCCACAATAATACCTCCTAACAGGGTTGCTAAAAGGATTAATGGTGAAATGTGAACTAGCAGATGATAGATGCTCAAAAACTGATGGCTACTATTGTCAGCATTTTTTCTTTATCATTTATTCATTATTGCCATCTATTATTGTGATTATTTATGGAGAAGACGCTAGTAACATCCAGAGACATAAGCACTGGTAAAAATGCATGGAAGTTGAAATTTTGAATTATGGCATAAAAACAAAACAAAAAATTATAGTTCAGGTTAAACAAAAGTCCTCAAAATAGCTAGCATGTGGCAATAACTTAGGTGCCCTAGTTTTTCTCTGCAGGTGAGAAAAATATAAAATGATGAGTTTTACCCTATTTGACTCACAGCAGTGTCTCAATACTAAATGGATACTCAGAGAGATGACTAAGACCCAGAGCATCTAAATGATTTGCCAAGGAATAGTCTTATCACACCTCACCCTTAATCGTCCTTCATATCTCCCATCTATAACTTGTTGGCCATTCCTATTATATCATACATTTATATGCCACAAAATTTCATCTTTGTTTTTTTTTAAAAGACACCTAATATATGAATACTGTTTCCTCTGCTCTTGGTGCCTCATTTTGTGGCAATCTTGGCCTCACCACATGCAAGTCAGTCATCCAGTTTAGCTCGACCTGATATCACACTAAATAACCAGACAAGTATTTGACTCATGATAGTCTATCTGATTTGTAATCCCTGTTACTCTCCTCTCTTTGACCATTTTTCCATTCGTTGTTTCTTCCTTGCAGGATGGGTGGCAAATAAGAACAAATCACAATATTTGATGCATTTGACTTTGTTCTCTCTTAGAAGTTCCCATAATGGTTTTCCTGAGAAAAATCAATTAAACTATTGACTTAAATATCATTGCGGGATCAATTATAATTCCAATTAACTGTGGCATCTGGGTTTCTCATTATCACCCTTGAAAAAAAACTTATGGTGAGAAAGTGTATCTCCTATTCTCACGCTTATTCATCTTCAATTCTAGAATCTGCCTTTAGACACTGGCCTGGATCCTCAAGATACAAGAACTAGCCTTCTGGTTGATTATATCTTGATTCTGTCTGCCCCAAAACATTTTCCTGGCCAGAGGACTTTCTTCAAATCCCACGAGGTACACAATATTGCCCCCTTCTTTCAAAAAGGAGGAACCTGTATCGTAAAAGAAAAGCACCTTTCCAAAACCCACAGGGTGTTCAAACTCAGGTTTCTGTGCACACAGGCACTTCCCTTCACCCAAAATGCCCTGAGTCTCTTTCAAGCCAGTGTCCTGGTATGTTCTATACTCATGAGCCTCTAATGAGATAAACAACTTAGACAAACCAAAGATATGTTTCTCAAAAGTGAGGACCTCTAACACCGGCATGCTTTACAAAACAAAAATTCCAAGGCTTCCACATTCTCCCCACCTCAGACTTACTGAATCAGAATCAGGAGAGGCAAGACCCAGAAACTAGTGCTTGAACACTCTTCAGGAATTTTTACATACTTAAAAGTCTGAGATCCCCTGCCGTGTCTTTTTTAAAGTGTATGGAAATTCTCCCTGTAAACAATGCCCTGACCCCTGGTGGTCCAGACTCAAAGTGTAACTCTGATAGGATTGGATTTGATGGAGTTTTCAGCTGCCTCTGGCTGAGCTCTGAGGCCTAGCTCACTTAGAAGTAACTAGTTTGTTGACCTTTTTCGTGGTAGCCACAAACAAAGATACCCTGTTCAGTCAAAATGTTTATTGATTATCTATTCTTTACAGATAATACAAAGTTGAAAAGACAGAGTTCTTGTCCTTACAAAGGCTAGAGTGGGTACAGATTAAAAAATAATCAGTTATGTCTCTTACTTCTCTCTCTCTCTCTCTTTCAGACACACACACACACACACACACACACACACACCACACACACACACACACACACACACACACACACACACACACACACACGATTGCCATGAGCAGCTTCACTCTGTTTTTGTCACTAGAATATCATGTTTGAGTTCTAGAGAACGTAACTAACTTAATCTTGGCTTATCACCAGCTCTCTGTTTTCTTTCTTCTTAATGAGAACCTTTCTAGATCAATCTCTTGCTTTTTCCCTTCTTCTTGCAATAATGTCACATTCCTGTAATTATTAGACTTTTCTATTATCAAAAATTGCCTAGGTGTCATAAACTCAACATCTGCCTTGACAGAAGACAGCCCCACAGCAAATCTGCTGACCATACAATGTAAGAAAAAACAGAAGAGACCTAGTATCAACAAGTAGAAGTCAGCTGGGCTCGGTGGCTCAGCCTGTAATTCCGCACCTTTGGGAGGCTGAGGTGAGTGGATGCCTGAGCCTGCAGGTTCACGACCCGCCTAGGCAACTTGGCGAGACCTCATCTCTACATTAAAAAAATCAAAAATTAGCTGGGCGTGGTAGCGCGCGCCTATAGTTCCAGCTACTTGGAAGGCTGAGGCAGAAGGATCGCCGTAGCCCAGCAGGTGGAGGCTGCGGTGGCTGGGAGCAGTCACTTCACTCCAGTCTGGGCGACAGAGTGAGACTCCAACTCAAAAAAAAAAAAAAAAAAGTAGAAGTCCAAAGTATTTAGGAAAGAAAATTCCGAAGACACAACCAGCTTATTCACTAAACACTCGGATAAAGAATTTCCAGCAACAATTTCCTCAGTATTTTATTTATCTTCATATATAAAACTTTGTTAAAATTTGTTTACTTCCTTCCCTCTTCCAGATCAAATAAAATAATGCATAATAAGAATCAACCCACACATTTCAAAATCAAACTTACCATAGAACTTTAGTTGTCAAACCTCAGTCAGTGGTTCCTCCTGGATTCCAGGCCAGAGCATACAAGGTTTCTTCTACTCTGCTCTAAATAAATGTACAGGCCCCTGCAATGCAACAGTTCACCAACATGCTGAAAAGGGAGCACCATCTCACCCTGGTTCATATTGCTCACCTCATCCTTCCTGAAGTGAGTTCCCATCTATTTATTTCAGGACATGGACAAACTGTCTAGTATCAAAAACTAGCAAATAGAGAGGAAAATAAATAAAAATTCAGCAATGACTGTGATTTCAAAGCCCTGTACAAATGAAAAATTCATTCTATGTTGAGTCAAGCAAAGAAAGAAACCATTTCTTATCTGGAGTCATTCCCAAGTAAATGTACCTGTGGCTTTTATGTGGATTCTAAGCTTTCAGCATTTCCAATGATACTTTCTGTAATATAACCACAAATTTTACTATATTTGCCTTTGTTTTCAGGTAACTAATGAGTATATTTTAGTTAGAAGGAAATTCCTTCTATAATTGTTTTTAAAACAAAGCTTAAGCCTTACTTTTGATTGGCTTCATGCTTTTAAACTAAAGCTGAACTTACCTGAGATTCTTCTTTGAAGCAGAATAGATATCAGTTATATGGTCAATCTTTTTAACAGAATACCATGTTGGCTTTTTTCCACATGACTTTCATTTCCAGTCCCTAGAAACAATTTGTAAAGAGAACAAATTTGCCACATGTACATCAACTAACATACACATTTGTAACAAGAAAAATATTCCACACACACAGAACACCCCATGGTATGCTTTGGAAAACAAGTCATTTTCAAGTTGTGGAAAATAGGATCTGTTCCTGCCTTTAAGACAAGATCTGCCACCGATAATCTAGTCATTCTGAACCTGTATGTAACTGGCTATCCCTGTATTAGTTTGAGATATTCATTGTGTGTGATCAGTTGAAAGTTAATATGTTGTAACCTCAAAAAAGGAAAAAAAAAACTCTTTTGCTTGAATTTATTCATAAAGGACATCTATTCTTAATAAGAAACATAGCTTTCATTTTCTAAATCACATCTGAACTGTTTCGTCATAGTGTTCTTAAAAATAAAGGCAATCTAAAAAATAGTAACAAGTGAAAATAATTGGAAACCATTGCAGACTTGGCCAACCATATGTGAGACAGAACCTCCTTATTTGCCATTATCAAATATAAAAAATATGGAGAAAAAATACAATAGTTGAAAAGTTTACTCACATAAAAGAAATCTGGCTTATCTTATGAGTTTCTTGTAACAGAGCTCTAATATTTTGCTGCCAGTGACTACTTTAACGTTTTGCATTATGTGTATAAGCCATGTAAAATTGAGAACCCAGCTGTTTTGGCACATATTCCCCATTGCCTATATGACACCTGTATCTCCCCTTTAGGATCTGGCTTGATATGTCTTCACAGATAAGTCTGTTGTCCAATAACTTATTCACAGCTGGTCAAGCACCTCCACCCCTCTAAACACCAGTCTTTTTAAGAGTTACTAATATCGACCTGACCTTCATTTCCCAAAGTCATCCTCAGAGGCCTTAAAGAAACCATTGCGGAGTTTTTTGTGCCCCTACCTGTGCTGTAGTGCTGGAGCTGTCTGGAGAAAGGCAGCAAAGGCTATGCGGCTGTCCTGTGAGAGATCTTGGCCCTGCACGAGCTGGGGGAGGGCACTGTGCTGGCAGCTGGAGGAAGAGGAGGAGGAGGAGGAATTTGTGTGCCATTGCAAACAATGCACAGTGCCAACAAAAACACCATTCTTTTTCCCAGGAAGTTCAAGGCACTTTGCAAACATTAACTCATGAGTCCAAGGAGTCATGGAGCAATTATTACTTTATTGCACCCTTAAGATAGCCACTGTACACAAAGTCACTAGAGAGTCCATTCACTGTTTCATTAATCCTCAGCTATTTATTGAGTGCCTACTATGTGTTAAGCACTGAAGGTAGAGCCTATGGGCTCCCATGCTGCTCCATGCACTTTTACTACCCAGTAAAGACACTGCGTACCTGGCTACATGACTTCTGACACTTGTTTACACTTTATTTTTGCCTAAATTGGGGTTTTTTTAATAATCAATATTTTTTATTACGGTTTTGTGAGGTACAGTTAAGGGGTTAGGTGTACAATTACGTTTCATTCAGGCATCCCTGTTGATAAGAGGTGTTTCCCATCCCCAGACAGATATTTGCTACTGTTAATCCCATCCCCTGCACCCCCATAGTTTCCCAGTACCATCAGTCATTTTCATATAGTATTACATTGGATGTTCAAGGTTCATTATATGAGTGAGAACATGTGATATTCGGATCTTTGTTTCTGTGAGAGGTCACTCAGTATTATAGACTCTAGTTCCATCCAGGTTGCTGCGAAATTCATGATTTTGTTCTTTTTTATGGCTGCATAGTATTCCATCGTGTATATGTACCACATTTTTTTAATCCAGTCCTCTTTTGATGGGCAGCATTGTTGTTTCCAGGTTCTTGCTATTGTGAACAACGCTGCGATAAACATACGTGTGCAGGTATCTTATTTATAGAGTGATTTGAGTTCTTCAGGGTATATTCCCAGTAGGGGGATTGCGGGGTCATATGGAAGGTCGATTTTTAGAGCTTTTAGGAATCGCCACACTGCTTTCCACAGAGGTTGCACTAGTTTACACTCCCACCAACAGTGTAGAAGTGTTCCCTTTTCACCACACCCTCTCCAGCAGCTGTTATTTTTTGAGTTGTTGACAATTGCCGTTCTGACTGGAGTTAGGTGGTATCTCAGTGTAATTTTGATTTGCATCTCCCTGATGATTAGTGAGGTTGAGCATTTCTTCATGTGTTTGTTGGCTGCTTGAATGTCTTCTTTTGTGAAGTGTCTGTTCATATCTTTTGCCCATTTTATAATGGGGTTGTTTGTTTTCTTCTATCCAGTACGTTTACTTTTGATTTTTTGGGGGGAGCAGGCGATCACAAACCTTGGAATTAGGTTTCATTAAAAAGGTAATCAGTCTTTTTGTCTTCTTGACTTCATCTTTTCTGTTGGAAATTCTCAGAGTACCATAAAGCATATAGGCAGGAAAAGCCACATGGGCTTTTAAATTAGCCACTCAACTCAAATCCTAGGAGATAGGTTGGTGTGACATTTCAGTTATGAGGTCAATGAGCACCAGCCTTCTGAGAATGTGTGTGCTATGTGACAGTAGACACATGTGTTGGTTAAAT
>NW_007248576.1:0-11221 GCF_000164805.1 Carlito syrichta
CTGCCGACAGTTGGACAACTTGTCAGATGACAAGTTAGCTCAGCTAACTAGTCACCGACAAGTTAGGCCATCAAACTAATCGGCCTACTATTTGGCCGAATAGATAGGTCAGCACACCAGTCATCCAAATAGTGAAAAAAGCTGACTAGTGGGTCAACTCGTCATTCAACTACCTACCCCAGCTAACTAATTTGCAGACTAGTCGGCCAACTTGTTAAACCAGCTAACAAGTCCATCGTGTAGTCACCCAACGTGTTAAAGCAGCTAAATATTCTGCCGAATCATCAACCAACCAGTAAAATCACCTAGCTAACTCGTTAAACAACTGGTTAAGTCAGATAGTTAACTCATTTAAAAACTAGTAAAAGGAGGTAGCTAACTCATTAACTAACTCAATAAGTCTTCTTGCTATCTCGTTAGCCAACTAGTTAAGTCAGCTAGCTAAGTCAGCTGGCTAACCAGCTAGCTAGCTAAGTCAACTAGCTAACTCAGGTAGCTCAATAGTTAACTAACTTTTTAAATCAGGTACTTATGTCTGTTAACTAACTAGTTAGCTAATTAGCTATGTCAGCTAGTTATGCAGCTAGATAAATTGTTATCTAAGTATTTAATTCAGGTAGTTAACTAGGTAACAAGTTATGTCGACCAGTTAAGTCAGCTACGTAAGTAGTTAAGTCACTTAACTAATTCAGCTAATTAGGTCAGATTTCTAGTTAAGCCAGCTGGTTAAGACAGCTAGCTTGCTAGTTAGCTAATGGGTTAAGTCAGCAGGTTGATTCAGGTAGTTAGCTAGCTCGCTAAGTAACTGTTTAAGTCAGTTGGTTGAGTCAGCTAGCTAATTAGCAAATGGGATGAGTCAGCTGGTTGAGTAGGCTAGCTAACTTGCCAGCTAACGAGTTAAATCAGCTGGATGAGTCAGCTAGCTAGCTAGTTAACTAACAGGTCAAGTCAGCTGCTTGAGACACCTAGGAAGCTTGTTAGCTAACGAGTTAAGCTAAATGACTAAGTCAGCTAGATAGCATGTTACATAACAAGTAATCTAACTAATTAGCTAGCTGGTTAATCAGCTAGCTATTTGGCAGGTAACTATTTAAGTAAGCTTGTTAGCTAGGTAGTTATCTAGTTAGCTAAGTTTTAAATCAGCTGGCTAACGAGGTAGTGAACTAGTGAGCTAACTATTTAAGTAAGCTGCCTAGCTAGTAGCTATCTAGTTAATTCAGCTAATTAAGTCAGCTGGCTAGTCAACTGGCCAGCTAGGTAGCAAGGTAGTTAAGTCAGTTTGCTAGCCAGCTGGCTAGCTGTTTATTTCAGTTACTTATGAGAGCTGGCTAGCCCACTGGCAAGGTAGGTAGCTAGATAGTTAAGTCAGCTAGATAGCTAGCAGGCTAGCTAGTGATGTCTTCGAGTTAAGTAAGCTGGCTAGCAAACTGGCTAGCAAGATAAGTCAGCTAGTTTAGTCAGCTGTCTACCCTGGTGATTAGGTAGATAGCTAGCTAGATAAGTCAGCTTTCAAGCCAGCAGGCTAGCAATTCAAGTCAGCTAGTTAAGTCAGCTGGCTAGCCTGCTGGCTACATAGGTAGCTAGATAGTTAAGTGAGTAGGCAAGCCAGCTTGCTAGCATAGGAGAGCTAGGTAAGTCAGTTGACTAGCCAGCTTGCAAGATAGGCAACCAGCTAGTTAAGTCAGTTTGCTAACCAGCTGGCTAGCTGTTTAATTCAGCTACTTAAGAGAGCTGGCTAGCCCACTGGCAAGGTAGGTGGTTAGCTAGTTAAGTCGGCTAGATAGCTACCAGGCTAGCTAGTGATGTCTTCGAGTTAAGTAAGCTGGCTAGCAAACTGGCTAGCAAGATAAGTCAGCTAGTTTAGTCAGCTGTCTAGCCTGCTGGTTAGGTAGATAGCTAGCTAGATCAGTCAGCTTTCAAGCCAGCAGGCTAGCAATTCAAGTCAGCTAGTTAAGTCAGCTGGCTAGCCTGCTGGCTACATAGGTAGCTAGATAGTTAAGTGAACTGGCAATCCGGCTTGCTAACATAAGAGAGCTAAGTAAGTTAGTTGACTAGCCAACTTGCAAGATAGGCAGCCTGCTAGTTAAGTCAACTGACTAGCTGGTTGAGTCAGATAGTTAAGTCAGGTGGAAACCAGCTGTCTAGGTAGTTATGTCAGCACGTTAAGTCAGTTGGCTCTCCAATTGGTTAGTTAGTTAAAAAGCTAGTTAAGGCAGATGGCTATCCATCAGGCTAGCTTGCACTTTCAGCTAGTTAAGTCATCTGGTTAGCTAGGAAGCTAGCTATATGTCAGTTAGTTTTGTCATCTAGCTAGCTAGTTATGTCAGCTAGGTAAATAAGCTGGATAGTTAGATAGCTAGCTATGTAACTATTTAGTTATGCCAGGTAGTTAAGCCAGCTGGCTAGCTAGGTAGCTAGCTGGTAAAGTCAGCTAGTGAAGTCAGCTTGCTAACTAGTTAATTCAGTAAGCTAAGTCAGCTGGCTAGCCAGTTGACACTGGGTAGCTAGCTAGTTAAGTCAGTTGGCTAGCCAGTTAGCTAGCTAGTTAAGTAACCTAGTTAAGTCAGCTCACTAGCCAACTGGTTAGGCAGGTAGCTATGTAGTTAAGTCACTTGGCAAGTCTGCGGGCTACGTAGGTAGTTAGCTAGTTAACTCAGCTGTCTATCCAACTGGCTAGCTAGGTAGCTGGGCAGTTAAGTCAGCCTGCTAGCCAGCTGGATAGCTAATTAAGTCACCAAGTTAAGTCAGCTGGCTAGCCAGCTGGTTTGCTAGGTACTAGGTAATTAATTCAGCAGGCAACCCAGCAGTATACGGTGATAGCTAGCTAGTTAAGTCCGCTGGCTGGTCACCTGGTTACCTAGAGATGTCAGCTACTTAAGTCAGCTGACTAGACAGCTGGCAAACTATTTAGGTCAGCTAAGTGAGTCATCTGGCTAGCCAGCTGGCTAACTGGACAAGTGAGCTATTTAATTCAAGTGGCAAGTCTACTGGTTAACTAAGTAGCTACATAGTCAATTCACCTGGCTAGCCAGCTGGCTAGCTGTTTAAGTCAGATAGTTAAGTCAGCTTGCTACCCACCTGTCTAGGTAGATAGCTAGCTAATTAAGTCAGCTGGCTTGCTGGCTGGCTAGCTAGTTAACTCAGCAAGTTAAGTGAGCTGACTAGCTAGGTGGCTTGCTAGTTAAGCCAGCTGGCTAATCAGATGGCTAGCTAATGAGGTCAGCAAGTTAAGTCAGTTGGTTAGCTAGCTGGCTAGCTAGAAGGCTGGCATGTTAATACGGCTGGTTAGCAGGCTGGTCAGTTAGATGGCCAATTAATTAATCCAGTTTGCTAGGCAGCTGAACACCAGGGTCCCTGGCTAGTTAAGTCAGCTTTCTACCACACTGTCCAGCCAGATGGCTGGCTATTTAAGCTGGCTGGCTAACCAGGTGGCCAGTTCACTAGCTAGTTAGCTGGCTGCCTAGCCAGCCAGGCAGCCTGGTAGCTAGCTTGTTAAGACATCTGGCTAGCCATCTAGCCAACCAGGTAGCTATATAGTTAAGTCAGCTGGCTGGCCAGGTAGCCAGCCAACTAGCTAGTAAGCTAATTAATCAGCTAGCTAGCCAGCTTGCTAGTTAAGTCAGCTATCAAGTCAGCTACCTATTCAGCTAGCTAGTTAATTCAGCTAGCTAGTCAGGTTGCTTGTCAAATAGCTAGTTAAGTCAGCTATCTAGTCAGCTAGCTAGTCAGCTAGATAATTATTTCAGCTTGACAGATTACTAGATAGTTAGCTAGCTAGTTAAGTCAGCTTGCTAGACAACTACATAGCTTGTTTGCCAGATAGTTATGTCAGCTAGATCGCCAGCTAACTAGTAAGCTAGCTTGTTAAGTCAGCTAGTAAACCAGGTAGTTATTTGGCTAACTAGTCGGTTAGCAAATCAGCTAGCAGGTCAGTTAACTATTGGGCTCACTTGCTTTCCATCAGGTCAGCTAAATGTTCGGCTCCCTCACCTGCCAACCAGTCAGCAAACTAGTCAGCTCGCTTGCCAGACAACAGGTTAAATAACTTGTCGAATCGCTCACAGGCCAACAGGTCAGTGAACTAGTCGTCCTGCTTGCCAACCGGTTAGTTAAGCCAGCTCACAGGTCGGCTCACTCACCAGCTGAATAGTTAAGGCAGCTCACAATTCACATCAGTCACCGGCCAACTAGTTAAGTTGGCTCAATGGTCGACTCGCTCAGCAGCCAACTACTTAAGTCTGACCAGTCGGCTCACTCGCCACCCGACTAAATCCAGCTGACCAGTCATATCACACTCCGGCTGACTAGTTAAGTCAGCTGACCAATCATCTCACTCGCCGATGAACTACTTAATTCAGCTGCCCTGTTGGTTCACTCACCAGTCAACTAGTTGTCAGCTAACCTGTAGGCTCACACAGTGGCTGACTAGTTAAATCAGGCTACCAGTCAGCCTACTAGCCGTACCATTAGTTAAGTTAGCTAACCAACTGGCTGACTAGTGGGCCAACTTGTCAGTTTATAATTAAGGTCTGCTAACTAGTTGGCCGACAAGTTAGGTCAGCTAATTTGCCGTCCAAATAATCAGACGACTGATTAAGTCAGCAAATTAGTCAGGCAACCAGTTAACCGAGCTAACTAGTAGGACAACTCGTCAGTCAACTAGTTAACCCAGCTAAATAGTCAGTCGAATATTCTGCCAACGTTTTATGCCAGCAAACATGTTGGCCGAGTAGTCAGCCAATGTATTAAACCAGCTAACTAGTTGGCTGACTTGTCAGTCAACAATTTACATCAACTAGGTACCTCATTAACCTACTAGTTAATACAGCTAGTTATCTCGTTTAACAACTAGTTAAAACAGTTAGCTAAGTCATTAACCAACTTGTCAACTCAGCTAGCTATCTCATTAGCCAACTAGTTAAGTCAGTTAGCTAAGTCAGCTAGTTAACCAGCTAGTTAGCTAAGTTAGCTAGCAAAATCAGCTAACTCACTTGCTAGCTAACTATTTAAGTCAACTACTTAAATCTGTTTCCTGACTAGTTAGCTAATGATGTCAGCCAGTTATACAGTTAGTTAAATAGTTAGCTAATTACTTAATTCACATAGTTAAGTTTGCTAGCTAACTATTTAAGTCTGCAAGTTAAGTTAGCCAGCTAAGTCAGTTTTCTGATTTTGTCAGCTTGATAAGACAGCTAACTAGCTAGTTAACTAATGCATAATGTTAGCAGGTTGAGTCAGGTAGTTAGCTAGTTAACTAACATATTAAGTCAGCTGGTTGAGTCTGCTAGCTAGCAAATTAGGAAACGGGTTTAGTCAGCTGGTTGAGTAGGCTAGCTAGCTAGTTAACTAATGAGTTAGGTCAGCTGGTTGAGTCTGTTAGCAACCTAGCTAGCTAATGAATTAAGTCAGCTGTTTATGTCAGCTAGCTAGCTCATTAGCTAATGTGTTAAGTAAGATAATTAAGTCAACTAGTTGGCACATAAGATAATGAGTAAGCTAACTAGTTAGCTAGTTGTTTAAGTCAGCTAGCTAGCTAGGCAGCTAACTATTTAAGTCAGGTGGCAAGCTAGAGAACTAGCTAGTTAGCTAAATCTTTATGTCAGCTGGCTAGTCAGGTAGCTAGCTAGTTAAGTCAGTTAGGTAAGTCAGCTGGCTAGCCAGCTGACTAGCTAGGTACCTAGCTAGTTCAGTTAGTTGGCTATCCAGCTGACTAGCTGGTTAATTCAGCTAGTTAAGAGAGCTGGCACGTCAACGGAAAATGTAGGTAACTAACTAGGTAAGTCAGCCAGATAACAACCTGGCTAGCTAGTGATGTCAGTAAGTTAAGTCACCTGGCTATCCGACTGTCTAGTTGGTTAAGTCAGTTAGTTTAGTCAGCTGTCTGGCAAGCTGGCTAGTTAGGTAGCTAGCTAGATAATTCAGCTTTCTAGTCAGGAGGCTAGCTGTTCAAGTCAGCTAGTTATGTCAGCTGTTTTGCCTGCTGGATATGTAGGTAACGAGCTAGTTAAATGAGCTGGTTACCCAGCTTGGTAGCTTAAGTCAGCTACATAAATCAACTGGCTAGCAAGCTGGCCACATAGAAAGCCTGGTATTAAGTCAGCTTGCTAGGCAGCTGACTAGCTGTTTAAATCAGCTAGTTAAGTCAGCAGGCAACCAGCATGCTAGCTAGTTAAGACAGCTCATTAAGTCAGTTGGCTATCCAACTGGTTATCTAGTTAGAAAGCTAGTCATGTCAGATGGCTATCCATCTAGTGAGCTAATTATTTCAGCTAGTTAAATCAGCTGGCTAGCTAGGAAGCTAGCTATATAAGTCAGCTAGTTATGTCAGCTAGCTAGCTGGTTATGTCAGCTAGTTTAGTCAGCTAGCCAGCTAGTTGAGCCAGCTAGTAAAGAGAGCTGGCTAGCTAGGTAGCTAGCTGGTTAATTCAGCTAGTTCAATCAGCTTGCTAGCTAGTTCAGGCAGTGAGTTAGCTAGGCTGACTAACCAGCTGCCTAACAATGTATGTACCTAATTAAGTAAGCTGTCTGCCAGTTAGCTAGCTAGTTAAGTAACCTTGTTAATTAAGCTCACTAGCAAGTGGATAGCTAGGTAGAGAGGTATTTAAGTCATCTGGCAAGACAGCAGGCTATGAGGGTAGCTACCTAGTTAAGCCAGCTGGCTATCCAGCTGACTAGCTAGATAGCTAGGAAGTTAATCAGCCTGCTAGACAACTGGCTACCTGATTAAGTCAACTAGTTATGTCAGATGGTTAGCCAGCTGGCTGGCTACATCATAAGCTAGTTAAGTTAGTTGGCAAGCTAGCTGGCTAGCTAGTTAAGTCAGCTAGATTATACAGCTGGCTTCCCAGCTGGCTCTCTAGGTGGCTACCTAATTAAGTCAGCTGGCAAGTTAGCTGAAGAGCCGGTTAAGTCAGTTAGTTAATTCAGCTGGCCATCCTGCGGGCTAGCTTATTAAGTCATATAGTTAAGTCATTTGACAAGCCAGCTGGCTAGCCAGTTAGCTAGCTACTTAAATCAGCTAGTTAACTCAGCTGGAGAACTAGATCGCAAGCTAGTTAAGTCAGCTAGTTAATCAGCTGGCTAGCTTTTTAATTCAGTTAGTTAAATCAGCTGGCTAGCCAGCTGCCTATGAGGGTAGCTATCTAATTAATTCAACTGGCCACCTAGTTAAATCAGCTAATTTACTCAGCTGGCAAACCAGCTGTGTAGCTAGTTAAGTCAGCACATTAATTCAGTTGTCAATCCGTCTGGCTGGCTAGTTAAAAAGCTAGTTAAGTCAGATGGGAAGCCATCTGGCTCGCTAGATATTTCATCTACTAATTCAGCTGGCTAGCTAGAAAGTTAGCTTGTTAAGACAGCTAGATATGTCAGTGAGCCAGCTAGTTAAGTAACCTAGTTAAGTCAACTAGTTTATGATAGCTAGCTACGGACCTAGCTAGTTAAATCCACTAGTTATATCAGCTGGCTAAGTAGGTAGCTACCTATTTAACTCAGCTAGTTAAGTCAGCAGCCTACCTAGTTAAGTTAGTCAGTTAAGTCAGCTGGCTAGACAGCTGCCTAAAAGGATAGCTAGCTGTATATGTCTGCTGGCTAGCCAGCTGGCTACTTCTTTACACCCGCTAGTTAAGTCAGCTGGCAAGCAAGGGTGATATGTATGTAGCTAGCTAGTTAAGTAAGCTGGCTAGCCACCTGGCTATCTAGTGATGTCAGCTGCTTAAGTCAGCTGGCTAGCCAGCTGCGTAACGAGTTAAGTCACATAGTGGAGTCAAGTGTCTAGCCAGCTGCTTAGGTGGTTAAGTCAGTTAGTTAATTCAAGTGGCTAGCCATCTGACTAGCTAGGTAGCCAGCTAGTTAAGTCAGCTGGCTAGCCAGCTGTCTAGCATGTTACATCAGCCAGTTAAGTCAATTGACTAGCCCACTGGCTAGTTAGGTAGCTAATTAAGTCAGATAGTTAACCCGCTGGCTAACTAGTTAAGTCAGCTACTTAACAGAGCTGGCTTGCTGGCTGGCTAGCTTTGTGGCTAGCTGGTTAAGCCAGCTGGCTAGCCAGATGGCTATCTCGTTAAGTCAGCTAGTTAAGTCAGCTTGTTCGTTGGCTGGCTAGCTAGGTGGCTAGCAAGTTAAGATGGCTGGTTAACCGGCTGGTCAGGTAAGTAGCCATCTAGTTAAGCTGACTAGCTAGCCAGCTGACCAGCAGTGTGGCTGGCTAGTGAAACTGGCTGGCTTTCAGACTGTCCTGCCAGCTGGCTGGCTATTTAATTCAGCTAGCTAGTCAGCTGGCCAGCCCTCTAAGTAGCTAGCCGGCTGCATCGCCAACTAGCCAGCCAGGAAGCAGGCTAGTTAAGTCAGCTGACTAGTTGTCTAGCCAACCAGGTAGCTAGCTAGTTAAGTCGGCTGACTAGCCAGCAAGCCAGGCAACTAGCTAGTCATCTAGTTAAATCAGCTAGCTAGCCAGCTAGGTAGTTAAGTCAGCTAGCAAGTGAGCTAACTATTCAGCTAACTAGTTAAGTCTGGTAGGTTGTCAGGTTGCTTGTCAGCTAGCTATTTAATTCAGCTATCTAGTCAACTAACAAATCAGCTAGATATTTAAGTCAGCTAGCCAGCTAACTAGTCAGTTAGCTAGCTAGTTAAGTCAGCTAGATAGACAGCTAGATAGCTTGTTTGCTAGCTTGTTATGTCAGCCACATATCCAGCTAGCTAGTCAGCTATCTAGTTATGTCAGCTAGCAAATCAACTAGTTACTTAGCTAACAAGTGGCCTAGCAACTCAGCAAGCTGGTCAGCTAACTAATGGCCTCGCTCACTTTCCATAAGGTCAGCTAACTAGTCTGCTCGCTCACCTGTCAACCGTTCAGCAAACTAGTCAACTCACTCGCCAACCAAAAGTTTAACTAACCCATTGGCTTGCTCGCAGGCCAACAGAACAGCTAACTAGTCGGTTTGCTCACCAGCCGACTAGTTAATACAGCTAACCAATGGCTCGCTTGCTGGTCCACTAGTTAAGGCATCTCAAACATCAGCTCACTTGACAGCCAACTGGTTAATTTGGCTCACCAGTCTGCTCACTCACCAGCAGACTATTTAAGTCTTCTGACCAGTCAGCTCCCTTGCCAGCCAACTAAAGTCAGCTGACCAGTCAGCTCACTCACAGGCAGATTAGTTAAGTCAGTTGTCCAGTCGGCTCACTCACTGGCCGACTAGTTAAGTCAGCTTACCTGTCGACTCACTCACTTGAAGACTTGTTAAGTCGCCTAAGCAGTCAGCTCTCTTGCCCACCGACTAGTCAAGCCAGCTCACCTGTTGGCTCACGTGCTGTCTGACTAGTTAAGTCAGGTAACCTGTCTGCCAACTAGCCGTCCAAATAGTATAGTGAGCTAAACAACCTTCCAACTAGTCGACCAACTTGTCAGCTGTGTTAAATTGTTGGCTGACTAGTTAGGTCAGCTAACTTGTCAGCCATGTATTCGGCCGACTAGTTAGGTCAGCATACCAGTAGGCAACTAATTTAAATTGCTAACTAGTTGGCCAACAAGTCAGTGAACTTGTTAACCCAGCTAACTAGTCGTCCAACTAGTCGGTCAAATTGTTAAGCCAGCTAACAAGTTGGCCAAGTAGGCAGTCAACGTGTTAAACAATCTAAGTAGTTGGCGGACTCATCAGCCCACAAGTTAATTCACCTAGCTAACTAGTTAAACAACTAGTTAATTTAGCTGGATAACTCGTTTACCAACAAGTTATAACAGTTAGCTAACTCGTTAACAAACTCATTAAATCAGCTAGCTATCTTGTTAGCCAACTAGTTTAGTCATCTTGCTGTCAGCCAGTTAACCAGCTAGATAGATAAGTAAGCTAGCTAAGTCAGCTAGCTCTCTAGTTAACTAATTATTTAAGTCACATATTTAAGTCTGCTACCTAACTAGTTAGATAATTATTAAAGTAGCTACTTATTCAGCTACTTAGTTAGCTAACTTTATAATTCAGGTAGATAAGTCAGCTAGCTAGCTTGTTAAGTTGATCTGTTATATCAGCTAGCTAATTAGTTAAGTCATATAGCTAAGTCAGCTAGTTAAGTCAGCTTTTTAATATAATCAGATGGTTAAGACAGTTAGCTAGTTAGCTAATGGATTAGTCAGCATGTTGAGTGAGGTAGTTTGTTATTTCATGGATTAAGTCAGCTAGCTAGCTAGTTAGCAAACGGGTTGTGTCAGCTGGTTGTGTAGGCACGCTAGCTAGTTAGCTTAATGAGTTGTCAGGTGGTTGAGTCAGCGAGCTAGCTCCTTAGCTAACGAGTTAAGTCAGATGAGTAAGTCAGCTAGCTAGAAAGTTAGATAACAAGCAAGCTCACTAGTTGGCTAACTGGTTAAGTCAGCAAGCTAGCTAGGCCACTAACTATTTAAGTCAGCTTGTAAGCTAGGTAGCTAGTTGGTTAGATAACTATTTATGTAAGGTGGCTAGCTCAGTAGCTCGCTAGTTAGCTAAATATGTAAGTCACCTGGTCAGCTAGGTAGTTAGCTAGTTAACTCAGCTAGTTAAATCAGCTGGCTAGCCAGATGGCTAACTAGGTAGCAAGCTAGTTAAGGCATTGGCTAGCCAGGTGGGTAGCTGGTTAATTCAGCTAATTAAGAGAGCTGGTTAGCCAATTGGCAACGTATATGGCTAGCTAGTTAAGTCAACTAAATAGCTACCTGGCTAGCTAGTGATGTCAGTGTTAAGTCAGGTTCCTAGTAAACTGGTCAGCTGGTTAAATCAGCTAATTTAGTCAGAAGTCTAGCCAGCTGGCTAGGTAGGTAGGTAGCTAGATATGTCAGCTTGCTAGCCACCAGGCTAGCTATTCAAGTCAAATAGTTAAGTCAGCTGGCTAGCTGGAGCTATGTAGATATCTAGGTAGTTGAGTGAGCTTGCATGCCAGCTTGCTATCTTAAGTTAGTTATGTAAGTCAGTTGGTTAGCCAGCTGGCTAGATAGGTAGCCAGCTAGTTAAGCCACCTGGCTAGCCAGATGACTATCCTATTAAGTCAACTAGTTAAGTCAGCTAAACTAGGCAACCTGCTGCCTAGTTAGTTAAGAAAGCTCATTAAGTCTGTTGACTATACAGCTGGTTAGCTAATAAAAAAGCTAGTTAATTCAGATGGGTAGCCCTCTGGCTAGCTCGTTATTTCTGCTAGTTAAGTCAGCTGCTTACCTAGAAATCTAGGTATATATGTTAGCTAGTTTTGTCAGCTA
>NW_007248577.1:0-1899 GCF_000164805.1 Carlito syrichta
CATTTACCAATGAGTGTGCAAATTTAGGCATTCAATTAGTTTACAATTTTATTACTTCAGTCACACTATCACAATATTGTAACTGCCTTAACAAAGCAATACATCAATATTTTTTTTTTAGAGCACTCAAGATGCATGTACTTTGTTCTCTAACTTTTTTATTCTTTTGTATCTTTTCTTTGTTTCTTTAGATCACTTTTGAATCAATCTTTCAAGATTTCTTTCTCAATTGAAATCGATGCACTTATATATAGTATACACTTTACTCCCTCCTTATTGCTGAACATAATGAGGATGTTGGTATCTTGTTCTGTCTATCCCTTCTTCTTCAACAATTTATGAATTTCAGTTTTCATCTAGATGAAAGCATCCAGCGACTTATCTTCAAATTATAATTTTTTCTTTTTTATCAATATTTTTATTTACATATTGTGGGGTACAGTTTACGGTTAGGTATACAAATATACTTCGTTCAGGCATCCTTGTTAATAAGGAGTGTCTCCCCATTCCCAGACAGATATTGACTACCATTAATCCCACCACCCTTCCCCTACCCCCCCATAGTATCCTACCAATGTCAGTCTTTTTTTATAATAGTATTATGGCTATAAGAGTGAAAATATGAGTGATACTCAAATCTTTGTTTCTGTGAGACATCACTCAGTATTATTGACTCTAGTTCCATCCAGGTTGCTGCGAAATTCATGATTTTGTACCTTTCTTATGGCTGCATAGTATTCCATCGTGTATATGAACCACATTTTTTTAATCCAGTCCTCTTTTGATGGAAGGCATGGTTGGTTCCAGGTTCTTGCTATTGTGAACAATGCTGCAATAAACATTTGTGTGCAGGTATCTTTTTGATAGAGTGATTTGAGTTCTTCAGGATGTATTCCCAGTAGGGGGATTGTGGGGTCATATGGGAGGTTGATATGTAGAGATTTTAGGAATCACCACACTGCTTTCCACAGAGGTTACACTAGTTTACACTCCCACCAACAGTGCAGAAGTGTTCCCTTTTCCTTACACCCTCTCCAGCAACTGTTATTTTGAGTTATTGATAATTGACATTCTGTCTGGAGTTAGGTGGTATCTCACTGTGGTTTTGATTTGCATCTCCCTGATGATTAGTGAGGATGAACATTTTTTCATGTGTCTGTTGGCTGCTCAGATGTCTTCCTTTGAGAAGTGTGTGTTCATATCTTTTGCCCATTTTATAATGGGGTTGTTTATTTTTTCTTTTTAGCATGTTTGAGTTCCTTGTAGATCCAAGATGTTAAGCCTTTGTCAGACCTGGAGTTGGCAAATACTTTTTCTCAGTCTGTAGGCTGTCTCCCTGCTCTCTTGATGGTTTCTTTGGCTTTGCAGTTTAATGAGGTCCCACTTGTCTATCTTTTCTCTTACGGTTGTGGGTTTTGGGTTTAGTTCAGGAATTGGATGCCTGTTCCAATTTCCATGAGGGTATGTCCTTCCATTTCTAAGGTTCTTATGATTTGAGGTTTTACATTTAGGTCTCTGATCCATTTAGAGTTTTTTTTGTGTATGGGGATAGATAGGGGTCCTGTTTCAATCTTCTGCCTGTGGTCAGCCAGTTTTCTTAGCACCATTTACTGAATAGGTTCTCCTCTCCCCAGTGGTAGGTGGTGGAGGCTTTGTTGAAAATGCGTTGGTTGAGAAATTGAGGTTTCGCTTCTGGATTCTCAATTCTATTCCATTGATCTATATGCCTGTTCCTATACCAGTACCAAGCTGTTTTGATGATTGCAGCTTTATAGTAAAGTTTGAAGTCTGGTAATGTGATGCCACCAGTTTTTTTTTTTTTTTTTGCTGAGGATTGTGCTGGCTATTCTTGGTCATTTGTGTTTCCATATGAATTTCTGTTGTTTTTTCTAGGTCTGA
>NW_007248577.1:2336-15065 GCF_000164805.1 Carlito syrichta
AAGAGAAATAACTTAACTTCCTCTTTTCCTATTTGGATACCCCTGATTGCCTTCTTTTCTCTGATTGCTCTAGCCAGGACTTCCAATACTATATGGAACAGGAGGGGTGGGCATCCTTGTCTTGTTCCAGTTTTCAGGGGAAATGGTTCCAATTTTTGTCCATTTAGGAGTATGCTGGCTGGTAGTTTCTCATAGATGGCTTTTACTATTTTGAGGTATATTCCCCATGTGCCTAGAAGTTGTAGGGTTTTTATCAAGAAGGAGTGCTGGATTTTATCAAAAGCTTTTCCTGCATCTAATGATATAATCATGAGGTTTTGTTTTGACATCTGTTGACGTATTTAATTACATTTATGGTTTTACGAATGTTGAACCAGACTTGCATCCCAGGGATGAAGCCTACTTGGTCATGATGGATGATTTTTGAGATGTGTTGTTGAATCCGGTTCACTAGGATCTTGTTGAGAATTTTAGCATCTATGTTCATGAAAGATATTGGCCCGTAGTTCTCTTTCTTTGTTGGATCTTTACCTGGCTTGGGTATCAATGTGATGTTAGCTTCATAAAATGATTTGGGGAGAATTACATCTTTGTCAATCACCTGTAATACTTTCAGTGGGATTGGTATCAGCTCCTCCTTAAATGTCTTGTAGAATTTTGCTGGAAAGCCATCTGGACCCAGACTTTTTTTGTAGGTAGTTTTCTTATTACGTAGTCAATTTCCTTGATTGTTATTGGTCTATTTAGGTTCTCAATTTCTTCTTGTTTCAACCTAGGCAGGTTGTGTGATGCCAGAAAGTCCTCCATTTCCTTAACATTTTCAAGTTTGTTTCCATACAAGTGTACATAGTAGTGTAATGATCTTATGTATTTCTTCAGGGTCAGCTGTGATTTCATCTTTTGTGTTTCTGATTGCATTTGGGCTTTTTCTCTCTTTTTCTTGGTCAGTCTAGCTAGGGGACCATCGATTTTGTTTATGCTTTTGAAGAACCAGCTTTTTGTTTCATTGAGTTTTTGTATTATCTTTTTGTCTTCTATGTCCTGGATTTGGGCTTTTATTTTGGTGTACAGGATTCTTCTCCTGAAATTAGGGTTTTTGTGGTCTTGCTTTTCCAGCTTTCTTAGGTGGCTTATTAGGCTATTAATTTGTGATCCTTCCATTTTCTTCATGTGCATTTGTAGGTATATAAATTCCCCTCTTACTACAGCTTTCATGGCACCCCAAAGATTTTGGTAAGATGTTTCTTCATTTTCATTTGTTTCCAGGTATTTTTAAATCTCTGTTTTGATTTCTTCGTTGACCCAGGAGTTTTTTAGCATCATGCTGTTTAGTTTCTATTTCTATGTGGGTTTTGGGGGAAACTTGTTGCTGTTAATGTTTATTTTTATTGCACTGTGGTCCGAGAAGGTGCTTGGTAAAATTTCAGTCCTTTTAATTTGCTTATACTTGATTTATGGCCAAGTATATGGTCAATCTTAGAGTATGTTCCATGTGGTGATGAATAGAATGTATATTCTATGGTCTTTGGATGGAGCATTCTGTAGGTATCAATTAAATCCATTTGGTCAAGAGTCACATTGAGGTTTTGGATCTTGTTGCTGATTTTTTGTCTTGACTATCTGTGTAGGGTTTTGAGTGGAGTATTGAAGTCCACAGCTATGATGGCGTTGAAGTCGATATCCTTTTTTAGTTTTTCCAGAAGCTGCTTTATGAAAGTTGGTGCTCCTATGTTGGGTGCATAAATGTTTAGGATGGATATTTCTTGTTGATGGATTGAACCTTTCATCATTATGTATTGACTTTCTATATCTTTTTTGATTTTTGATAGCTTAAAGGGAATTTTATCTGAGATTAAGATTGTGACTCCTCCTTTCTTTTGTATTCCATTCACCTGAAAATTTGTTTCCCATCCTCTTACTTGGAGTCTGTGAGTGTCCTTTCTAGTGAGGTGAGTCTCTTGAAGGCAATAAATTGTTGCCTGGTGATATTTTATCCATTTTGCCATTCTATGTCTTTTCAGTGGTGCATTTAGTCCATTCACATTCAGGCTAATTATTGAAATGTGAGAGTTTATCCCTATCATAAGGTTCTTATAGAGTTGTTGTTGTTGTTCCTGTTTGTTTGTTGTCTTTCTTTTGGTTTTGGAGTTGGTTCATGTGTGTTTTTAATCTTTTGCCTGTACTCATGTGAAGAACGTTGTTGTTCCTTTTTCCTTTTCTTCTGTGTTCAATACTTTCTTCAGTGTTTCTTGTAGAGGTGGTCTGGTGGCAGCGTAGGTTCTTAGGGATTGGATATCTGGGAAAGATTTCAATTCTCCCTCACTGATGAAGCTTAGCTTGGCTGGGTAGATTATTCTTGGTTGAAATTGTTTATTTTTTAGAACTTTGAAGATAGGGCTCCAAGATCTCCTAGCCTGGAGGGTTTCTGTAGATAAATCTGGTGCTATTCTAATTGGTCTTCCATGGTGGGTAGTCTGACCTTTTTTCTTGCTGCCTTTAGGATTCTTTCTTTCATACCTACTTTGTTTAGGCAAATTATTATGTGACTGAGAGTTGGTCTTCTCATTTGTTTTCTTGCAGGGATTCTTTAATCTCTTGTGTTTGAATTTTTGCATCACTGATGAGATGAGGGAAGTTTTCTTGAATGATTTCATGAAATGTTTGTTCCAGTGTGACCTCTGTTTCTCTCTCTGCCTCAGGAAGGTCAATTACTCTTAGGTTTGGTCTCTTGAAGTTATCATTCATTTCTTGAAGGTTTTGTTCCATCTTTTTGAGCTTTGTTTCCATGTTTTTGACAGTTTGGGTTAGTTCTGTGTTTTGGTCTTTGAGCTCTGAGATTCTTTCTTCTGCTTGGCTAATTCTGCTTTCCATGCTTATTACTTTGTTATTTATTTCCATCACAGTATTCTTTACTGCTGTTATTTCTGACATCAGCTCCTTCCTATTTTCCTCTTATCTCTCTTCGATTTTTTTGGTTCTCTCTATTAGCGTCTTGATATCTGGGTTTGTTTCATATGACCAGTCACCCTGGGGGCTCTTCATTGTTTGTGTTCCGAAGTCTGTTTTCTCAGTGTCTGACATCCCAGGGGTCTGTGTGAGACCTATATTCTTCTTTTGATTTTTCTTTTTTTGTTGTTCTTCCCCCTTCCCTACTTTTTCCTTCCCTCCATGTCACTGTCTTCCTTAATTCTGTTATTCAGGGGTGGAGGGGCTGTTTTTACTTCTGTTTGTTCAATCTCCCATTCTTCTTTATGTATGTCCTCTTACTTTGTTCAATTCTGGAGTCGCACTGTCGGTTGGGGGTGGTCCTTTTTGCAGTTTTGAGATATACTTAAGGGGGGAGCTGTGATTCAAAATCTATCTGCAGGTCCTGGTATTCACTGACAGGTGTATGAATAATCTGATACCCACTTCCCCCTCCTTGAAATCTGTCCATGAAGTGGGGTTGTAGGTTTACTCCCTGAAATAAAATGAGGTTAGTGTAGGGAAGAGAATGGGGCAGGCAGTGGGGGGAGGAGGGGGGTGGAGAGAGAAAGGAGTAAGGGTGAAAACAGATAAGTGTACTAACAAATGGAGAGAAAGACAAAAATTGAAACATATAAAAACAATAGACCACAGCTATAAACTAACCAACTCCCATACAAAAAAAACTAAATCATACAATGTTACTAACATACAAGCTTACCAACCTCCTTATTGGTGTACTATTCCTCTATACAAAGATATGGTTTACAGAAAGAAGAAAAGAAGGGAAAAGAAGGAGGAAAAAGGGAGGGAGACAAAACAGAAGGAATAGAATCAAGTCAATAGACTAAAAGAACCAGTCGAGCACACTCTGAGACTTTTCGTTTAAGTCAAATGTCCTTTCATCTCTGATCTCTAGCTGTCTTTTCAGGCTGGTAAGTTTGTTCACAGTTAGAATCAGTTGCTCCTGGCCTGTTGTGAAGGGCAGTTCAGATCATCACTCAGTTCACGACTGCCGGTTCACCACTCAGATCTGGCCTGTGGCTGTCAGGCTTCCATTCCCCCCCACCTTTTGGTGTTGTTACCTTGGATCGCCAGCAGATGGTGTTATCCCTCACTCCAGATGGTCTTTATCTCAGCTTCTCGCCTGCCCCTAAGGGGAGGGAGACGTTACCTCAAGGCACACGGGAGGAGACCCATGGCCTGGCAGGACATCTCGGTGATAGTAGGCCTCAGCAGATCTTGCTTGCAGGGGCTTCAAGCTCTGAAGTCATGGATCTCCTCAGGCATGGGCCATGTGATGTGTAATGACTGCCTTGGCAGTGGCAGCTGCAGCTTGCCTCAGGCACAGGCAGTGCGATGTGTAATGGCTGCCTCGGAGGAGGCGGTGGCTGCCTTGGAGGAGGTCTGTGGCTGCCTCAGAGGAGGCGGTGGCTACGGCTCTCCTCAGGCACTGGCAGTGCAATGTGGAATGGCTGCTGGCTGGGGCAGCTACAGTAGCTGCCCAGACCGTGGTGATGCCTCAGCAAAGTCTATGGCCAGCTCCATGTGAAGAGCAGGCTGTCAACTATGGGATCTGAAGCCTCTGGGGAGAGAACCAGAGTCTCTTTGCATTCTCCTTGGTGGAGAGTCTCACAGCCAAGCTGCCTCATCGCCATCTTGCCGGAAGTCCTCATCTTCAAAAGCATAAATAACTTTCATCAATCTTTGAACTATCTCACTACATCAATTTCATCCCATAGTCACACTTTAGTCATTGCCTTATGGAGTTTTTTCCCCTAAGGAAATATGTCATCTCTGTAAGTTTGAATTCTAATGTGCACAACTTCCATCACCACATTCAATTAAGGCTTCTTTTTTGTCATCAGTGAATTTTCAGTTCCACAAACTTTCTCTTGCTCTCATTGTTTCAGGGTTTATGTCTCTTCCTGCTCTATAACAGAAGTTACAGGCAATCATGTTGGTCTTATTTCTCTCTCCTTCCACAACCCTTAAACCTTTCTCATCTTGGATCAACCTATCACTTTACTCCTGGTGACTGAAGAGGGCTGAGAGAAATTTAATGATCAGTCAGACTAGTGCTACTGTAAGCCTGTGATCTCTGAGTTCAGCTATGTCTTTGTTCTATTTAGGAAATCTATGTTACATGTAATAAGTTTTTTCTCTCACTCCAGAAGTTCACCCTTTTCTTCAGTTCACATATTCTTTCAGTCTGCTTCAGAGATAAGGAAGCTCTAATTCAAATAAAAATTGAGAACAAGTGTGAGATCTCTCAACTTCTCATTATATTACTTTAAAAGTACACTTTTGCTACTTTCTTTGAATCTCAGAGGAGCAGATGACACTTTTCTCCCAGAGAAGGCACTTCCACCTTGATCTGAATCACTCCCATCTTTTTTGCTTTTAACACTTCATCAGCTGTATTTATCTTTGTCCTTTTAACCTCCTCCTCTACAAACTATAAAATATGCTATGTCTCTCCATTAAAACAAAATGAAACTTTTATTTTACTCAATCCACACTTCTGACATTAGCCCCACAACTTTCATACCTATTTTTCACGGTTAACCTCTTCAGAACATTTCTATGCAGCCCTAGAATCATTCCTTAACTGCAGCCACATCTCTCTGCTCTGCCACGCCATGCCACTGAACCTGCTAAAGTCAGTGATTGAGGATAAGCTCAGTCTTAGAACAACAACCAATTTGGTGCTCTTTATACTACAAAATTCATGTATGTTATTTGTATGATGTTGCTGTTTCTGCTGTTTGCAAATATTTATTGAACACTTGCAATTTTTCAGGTGCTATGTAAATACTTAATATATAGTGTCACATTATCTCATGATGTCCTTTCCATTTAGTAGATTCTATTGTTATTATTTCATAGGTGGAGATGCAGAGGCACAGAGAGATTAGTAACTTGTTCATAATCACACAGATGATTGATAGCACAGTTGAGTAGTTCTCACTCTATAACCACAACATTCAATACATCAGACAAAATACTAAAAATAACATAACAGAAGAAAAAAGATTAAATGTTGGATAGAATGTTAAAAGAAATTTTCCAAGGGGCATCAAGGAAACAGAAAGACAATAGATATGCACACCAAAAACTAAATGCCATAAATTGATTGCTTATGTTTCCCCCAAATTTATATTTTGAAACTCAATCACCAATGTGATAATATATGGATGATATATGGACTTTGAGGGCATTAGTGCAGAGCACCCATAAGGGGGATTAGTGACCTTATAAAAGAGGCCCAAGAAAGTTTTTGTCCTTGTTCGTCTGCCATGTGAGGCCACAGTGAAACGACAGCTGTCTATGGACCAGAAAGCCATGCCTCACCATACACTAAATCTGCTGGTGTCTTGATCTTGGGCTGCTCAGCCTATGGGACTATGAGAAATAAATGCATCTTGTATACAAAATGCCCAGTGTATCATATTCTGTCATAAAAGTCTTAAGGGATAAGTAAAGGCAAAATACAAAAAATCTTAGTACAGATAGTTGCCTTCAGTCAGATCATTTTTTTTCCTGAGCTGGGGAAACTAAATTGTTTGGGGTTTGAGTGGCTCATAGAATAAGAGGCAAAGCCCAAAGCCCACTCATGAAAGTGAGTCTAATGATTCTCCTCCTCAGAAAGTGGAATTCTCTTCATAAGGATGAATGAGAAATTTGTTTTTTTTCCTCCCGCTATCACTGCTGCACCCACCTCAAATTGCAAAGAAAAGTGTCAGCTTAAACCTTGCTCTTGAGTGCAGTGAAGATAAAGTTTCTTTGAGAATCCATGTTCAAAATAAGCCCTCATCTTAGTTTGCAGTTTTATTTGCATGTCATAAATTTGCCCAACTCAAGGAGAAGCCTAACATCCCAAACTTGTAAAGGTTAATAATTTTGAACTGCACTTCAGTGAAAAAACTACAACTTGGGAATTTAAGAAAAATCACTTTTGACTGACAACGACCCAGTCTCCAGACTGAAACAGGTACATTAAATAATTATAATGCTATAAGAAAGCAATTGGCAGTAGTGGGAAACTGTCAGGGGAGGGAGGGTGAGATTGGCAGTTGAGGGAAACTGCTAGGGGAAGGAGGGGCATACCTCATCAACAAGGATGTCTGCATGATCAATATTTGTATACCTTACCCTGAAATGTACCCCACATTTCTATAATAAAAATTAAAAAAAAAACCTTCCATGCTTAAAGTAATTCTAATAAATAAAGTTCCAAGGAAGATTAAATGTTAGAGCAAAATAATTCTTAAAATAAACAAGAAACACAATATCATGAAACAGTCAGTTGAGATTAAAAAAAATCAAAAGCATAAGCAGAAAGACTTCATATATTTTAATCAGTAGACAAAGAGTATAAAGCAAACATATTTGATGTGTTTCAGTAGACAGTAAAGATCTTTCAAAATTTAAATTATAGAAGATGAGGAGAAATAAAATGTACCTTTTAGAAATGAAAAATAATAATTTAAAAACTCAGAGATGGAAATGTTAGCACACTAGACATAGTTATCTAAGAATTAGTGAACCGAATGACAGGGCAAAAGAAATGATCTGCAATGCTTCACAAAACTACAAAGATGAACATTTTGAAAAAAGTTTGAAACTTGGAATTTTATAGTGAAAAGGAGTTGGCAAACATCTGATTAGAGTTTCAGAAAGAGGGAAGGAAGAGGTAACAGGGAAGAGTTTTTCAAAACTAATCAAAGACAGCTATTTGCAGATATAAGCCCAATATACTGCAAACAGAGTAAATCATAAATAACCTACACCTAGAATCCATATGTTATATAGAAACTACAGAACATCCTTGGACTGAAAGGATATAAAAGTGAAGTCTTAGAAGGTTTTAGATGTAGCAGACTGATATATGACTTCTCAACAGCAGCATTAAAAGCTAGATGACAGGAAAAAAGATGTCTTCAGAGTACAGAGATAAAATAACTTCAATTTAGAATTCCAGATGTTATGAAAATGTCTTTTAAAAACAACAGTGAAATGAACATATATTCAAACATTGAAAGAGTTTGCTTTAAAAAGAATGCCACGGAAAGTTCTTAATTGTGTATTTTAAATGACAGGAATGTAATTCCAGACAAAATAACTAAGATTTAGTAAAAACTTGAAAAGCAAAGAAAGTGATCAATATGTGAGTAAAATATATAAGCATGGACTTTCCAGTACAATAATTATATTGTTGTGTGTGACTTAAGAAAAAAAAAAAACAGGATAAAATATCAAAATACCATAATATAGACGCTGAAATGAGAGTGACAGGAGTTAGATAATCTAAGACTCTTGATGTTTAGGATGACAGGAACATGGATATTTTCAGGTACAGCATGTATGTTAAAGTTTCTAAGATAAGCCTTACTTACTAGAAATAGGATGCATACCTGTCATGAATATGAGAAACATTTGGGGTAAGAAAAAAATTTATCCAAAGGAAAACTTTAAAACAAGAGAAAAGCAAATATATTAAAAAAAAAGACAAAGAAAATAAAAATAAAATCTATTTTATCTATAATTATAACAAATGTAATTCATTCTTCTACTTAAAAGACAAGTTTAATCTCAATGGACAGATCACACTCTACTGCATAAAATACTACCTCTAAAAGAGAGATTAGATAATAAGACAAAACCAATACTATTTTAACATAATTCTTTTTTGTTGGTATAATTCTACCTTTTTGAAGGTAGTGAGAGAAGAACTGATAATTTGCAATTCTAATAATATTAGAAATTAGACCTGATATGTGCTTGAAACGTCATTAGTGAATTTAATCATAAATGATGGAAAACAGTCATGTTGGTTTTCATTTTTTAAATTCTATAAACTGTCATAAATACAACCAGTATTAACTTTTTAACATTTGAAGGAAATTCACAGACATAGTCTAGTAAAGTCATAAATAAGTAGATATCATAATTCTATTCTATCACTTACTAGTAGTAGAAGATGACATCTAAAAGCTTGGTTAAATTAATACCTAAAAATTAAAAGTGACCTGCCATGGAAAATCTAACCAAAACAATGTATTGAAGAATAAAAATCATTTTACTTTTCCCATCAACTTCTTTATAATCAAATATTTATACTGGATTCATGACAAAGTCATTAATATCCGGGAGAGGTGACTCTTGAAGATTAAATTCAGTGATTTTATGAAGTTCCCTTAGTGAACAATATCAGAAACATTATGTCTGGAGTTGTTTTAAAAGAACAAAAGTTAGAAAGGAATATTATAATTATACTTGCTGTAATTGTATTTCTAAATTAAAGCTTAGACACAGACAACCACTTACCATTTCTAAGGCCTCATCTGGAATCTTTAATGTACACAGGTGCCCAACATTAAGAGAAAATCACCAAATAACTGCCTCTATTGTAGGTGAGACCATTAATTTTCTAATGGTCTAAATAACTGTTCCCCTCTGGTCCCTAAATGAATACTATGGATGCAGAAATATTAGTGAAATAATTAATGATGTCCTGAGAATTTTCAAATCCGTTAAAGTCCAATAATACTAACTTTAACTTTAGCTTCTAAATTACTTAAATTTTAACATTTAACAGCACTGATGGCTCACTCTCCCTGAAATAGAGTGAAAGTCTTTTAGAATGTTTGGATAAAAATACTTCAATCTCACATTTCCTCCTACCAACATCAATATGTCAAGCTGTGTTTTGAAGGGGCAAAAAACAGAATTTTGACATGTTAGAACTCCTTTTTACTTAACTCTTGTGTCTTTAGAAACTAAGAAGAAAGCTTTATTTTAAAGTCTATAAACACAATATGGTCAGCCTGTGTTAAAATATCAATAAGGAAAATGTCAGGTATATTGTTCTATTTACAGGGCTGTTTAAAACTTTTGCAGATAGAGAGAGAGAGAGAGAGAGAGAGAGAGAGAGAGAGAGAGAGAGAGAGAGAGAGAAATTTTAAATAAGAAAGTTCAATGTGTGATTTTGCATAAAAATGTCAACAAAGCAACCACATGCAATTTTAACAATTTCTAATTTCAACATAACGATTTACTATTTAAATTTAAGCCAAAATTTATCATAATTGTATTCTAAAGAGTAAAACAACCCAGTATAGAAATAACAATAGCAATATAAGCTGGGCTCGGTGACTCAGCCTGTAATTCCGCACTTTGGGAGGCTGAGGTGAGTGGATTGCCTGAACCTATGGGTTCGAGACCCACCTGGGCAACTTGGCGAGACCTCATCTCTACAATAAATAAAAAAATCAGCTGGGCATGGTAGTACATGCCTGTAATTCGGGCTACTCGGAAGGCTGAGGTGGAAGGATCGCCGGAGCCCAGCAGGTTGAGGCTGCGGTGACTGGGAGCTGCCCCTGCATTCCAGTCTGGGCAACAGAATGAGACTGCAACTCAAAAAAAAAAAGAAATAACAATATAATAATATTATGTGGAGACATTCCAATCACCATTTGAATTATCAAAGTATCAAATTATCCCATATAGGGATATGCTATCATTAGAATTTGTCAAAGTTTACTCTTATATTAAAATGTGGTGCCCAAAATTATAAGATAACATCTATGTGAGAAAAAAAAAGAAAAGAAAACTGAAGAAAAGCAAAATGTTTTATTTATCATTATTTTTAATTTTGAAGATGTGGGGTACAATTCAGTTAGGTATATATATGTTCATTATGCAGTTACCCTTGTTGATGAGGTGTGCTCCTCCCCTCCTCTGGCAGTTTCCCATAACTGCCAATCTTGCATCCCCCCACCACCACCCTGGCAGTTTCCAACTACTGCCAATCCCTTTCTTAGAGTATTATGATAATTGTTCAAGGTCTGCTTATGAGTGAGAACATGTGGTACTCAGTTTCTGTGTTAGATCACTCAGTATTATAGACTCTAAGTTGATCCAAGTTTCTGTGAAGTTCATAATTTTGTTGTTCTTTATGGTTGCAAAATATTCCATCATGTATATGTACTACATTTTTTTTTTAGTCAGTCCTCTTTTGATGGGAAGCTTGGTTGGTTCCATGTTTTTGCTACTGCAAGTAATACTGCAATAAACTTGCATGTTTAGGTATCTTTTTCATAGAGTAATTTGATGCCCTTGGATATATTCCTAATAGAGGGATTGAGGGGTCATTTGGAAGGTTGATTTTTTAGGTCTTTTAGGAATCTCCAATCTGTTTTCCACAAAGTTTGTACTAGTTTACACTCCCACCAACTGTGTAGAAGTGTTCCCTTTTCCCACCATCCTCTCCAGCATCTGCTGTTTTTTGTTATTGATGATAGCCATCTTGCCTGGAGTTAGGTGGTATCTCAGTGTGATTTTAATTTGCATTTCTTTGATGACTAGTGAGGCTGAGCATTTTCTTCATGTATCTATTGGCTGCTCATAGGTCTTCTTTTGAGAAGTATCTATTCATATCTTTTGCCCACTTTGTAATGGGGTGGTTTGTTTTTTTCTTTTCAGCATGTCTGAGTTCCTTGTAGATCTTAGATGTTAGGCCTTTGTCATATATACAGTTGGCAAATATTTTTTCCAAGGCTTTAGGCTGTTTCCCCACTCTCTTGATGGTTTCTCTGGCTTTGCAGAAGCTTGTCAGTTTGATGAGGTCCTGCTTGTCTAGCTTATCTTTTATGGTATGGGCACTTGGGATTTTGATGAGGAATTGGTTGTCAGTTCCAATTTCCGTAAGGGTATCTCCTGCATCTTCTAAGGTTCTTATAGTTTGAGGTTTTGCGTTTAAGTCTTTGATCCATCTAGAGTAGATTTTTGTGCATGATGATAGGTAAGAGACTTGTTTTAATCTTCTGCACGTGGTTGGCTACTTTTCCCCGTACCATTTACTCATAGGTATCATTTTTAGTTATATATGCTATAATGTTCTTTAATATAGAAGGCAAGAAAGTGTAAAATAAGCAACACTTGCATTTCTGTAATAATTGAAGCTTTCTCTTTAGTTTTCTTTTCCTTTCTTTGTAAAATATTTTTAAAAATTAATATTTTAAATATTATCTCATAAATAATGGTTTTATTCTTTTGCTCATTATTGCTAATATAATGACTGATTATGAAAGCCTCAAAGACTCTCTCAAATAAACTCTGAAATCATTGGTTCTAATTTGTCTTCCATGTGGAAAAGAAATTGTGCTCCATGATATAAACATGTTTTTATTATTTTTTTACTATAAAGATGTGGGTTACAATTCAGGGTTAGGTATACAAATGTATATTATGCAGGTACCCTTGTTAATGAAGAATGCACCTCCCTCCTCTAGCAGTTTCCCTCAACTGTCAATCTCACTCACCCCTCCCCTGACAGTTTCCCACTAAAGCCAAATTCTTTCTTATAGTATTATAGTTGTTCAAGGTTCACTTATGAGTGAGAACATGTGGTACTCTGTTCTTTGTTTCTGGGAGAGATCACTGAGTATGACTGACTCTAAATCCATCCAAGTTGCTGCAAAGTCCATATGTTTGCCCTTCTTTATGGCTGCATAATATTCCATTGTGTATATGTACAACATTTTTTAAATTCAGTTCAGCTTCGAAGGGCAACATGGTTCCATGTTTTTGCTATTGTGAACAGAGCTGCAACAAACATACGTGTGCAGGTGTCTTTTTTGTAGAATGATTTGAGTTCCTCCGGGTATATTCCCAATAGGGGAATTGCTGTGTGATTGGAAGGTCAATTTCTAGTTCTTTCAGAAATTGCCACACTGTCTTCCAAAGAGGTTGCACTAGTTT
>NW_007248577.1:15085-35953 GCF_000164805.1 Carlito syrichta
TTTGCATTTCTCTGATGATGAGTGAGACTGAACACTTTTTCATGTGTCTGTTGGCTGCCCGTATATCTTCTTTTGAGAAGTGTCTATTCATGCCTTTTGCCCATTTTTAAATGGGCTTGTTTTTTGTTTGTTTGTTTTTGTTTTTTCCTTTTGGCACATTTGAGTTCCTTGTAGATCTTAAATATTAGGTCTTTGTCAGATATACAGTTGGCAAATATGTTTCCCCATTCTATGGGCTGTCTTCCTGCTCTCTTGATGGTTTCTCTTGCTTTGCAGAATCTTGTTAGTTTGATGAGATCCCACTTGTCTGTCTTATTTCTTATGGGCATTTAGGGTTCTCAATAGGAATTGGTTGCCAGTTCCAATTTCCGTAAGGATGTCTCCTGCATTTTCTAAGTATTATAGTTTGAAGTTTTATGTTTAGGTCTTTGATCCATTTAGGATTAGTTTTTGTGTATGGTGATAGGTAGGGATTCTGTTTCGGTCTTGTGCACATGATCAGCCAGTTTTCCCAGTACCATTTACTGAATAGGTTCTCCTCTTCCCAATGGTTTTTACTGGAGGCTTTGTCAAAGATGAGTTGGTTGAGAAATTGAGACTTTACTTCCAGAATCTCTATCTTGTTCCATTCATCTATGTGCTTGTTCTTGTACCAAAACAGGCTGTTTTGATTGCTGTAGCCGTATAATAAAGTTTGAAGTCTGGGAGTGTGATACCTCCTAATTTGTTTCTTTTGCTAAGGATTGTTTTGGCTACTTGTGGTCATTATTGTTTCCATATGAATTTCTATATTGTCAGTTCCAGGTATAAGAAGAATGATGTTGGTAACTTAATGGGTATTTCATTGAATTTGTGGATTGTCTTTGGTAGGATGCACTTTTTTTTTTTTTGAGTTGAAGTCTCACTCTGTCGCCCAGACTGGAGTGCAGTGGCTGCTCCTGGCCACCACAGCCTCGACCTGCTGGGCTCCGGCAATCCTTCCGCCTTAGCCTTTCAAGTAGCTGGAATTACAGGCATGCACTAGGATGGACATTTTAACAATGTTGATACTTCTAGGCATGAGCATAGAATATTTTTCATTTGTTTGTGTGTTTTTAGATTTCTTTGAGCAATGTTTTGTAGTTTTCATTGTAAAGGTATTTTACTTATCTGATTAGGAAGATGCCGAGGTAATTCAATTTTTTTTTGTGGCTATTATGAATGGGATTGTGCTTTTAATTTGGGTCTCTGCCTGCTTGTTTTTGGTGTATAGGAATGCACCTGTCTTTTTCACATTTATTTTGTACACTGAGACTTCACCTAAGTCCTTTATCGGTGCAAGCAGGTTTTTGACAGATTCCCTTGAATTTTCAAGGTATAGGATCATATCATCAGTAAAGAGGGATAACTTGACTTCCTCTTTTTCTATTTGGGTACCCCAGATTTCCTTCTCTTGTCTAATTGCCCGAGCTAGGGCTTCCAACACAATGTTGAACAAGTGGGGTGAGAGTTGGAAGCTTTGTCTTGTTCCAGTTTTTAGGGTAAATGGTTTCAGTTCCTATCCATTTAGCAATATGTTAGCTGTGGGTTTTTTGTAGCTGGCACTTAGTATTTTGAGGTATGTTCCTGCTATACCTAGGTGTTTGAGGGTTTTTATCAAGAAGGGATGATGGACATATTAACAAAAGCAAACACATGTACAATTGAGCCCTCTCCTTTAGAAGGAAAACTCATTTAAATATTGATCTTGAATCAAAAAATATTAATTTTTACCAAAAACATTTCTGTTCTTAAACTGCTTATGAATGTTATATTTTTGCTATACTTCTGTGGCTATACATCCTAAATCCTTCAGCATTCAAAACAAATGAAATAACATACTCATTATTTTGAACTCCCTGGTTGTTAGTTTGCTTTAGTTTCAATCAATTAAAACCAAATTCAGCGGCTTTTTCTTGGCTCCCACCTTCATATCCCACTTCTGGCAACCATACTTCTGATTCTTCTTTGAATGGTAAGGGAAACATCATCTATGGATTGAACTGTACTCAATATATTGGCATCCTCATTATCTGTTTAATCTCATCCCTTTGCCCTCTTACTTTCAGTCCATCAGAAAGTATTCTACTCTCTACTCTGCATTATTTCTCAGTTTTATTACTTTCTGCCAAGTTATACTTCTCAATATCAGGCTCTCATCATGCTTCACTATTTACTTTAGCAACAGCTTAAAATGACTGAGTGCTCCTACTTGCCAGAGATGAATGTTAAGACAACTTCATTAAATAGTCTCAATATCAATGTGCCACTCCAAATTCTTGCCCTACATTTGCACTATTTATATTTTCCAAAACCACAATGCTTATTTTTTTTTCTTAGTAATCTATGTTATTCCAGGTTTTCAATCCTTTGTATACATGCTTTCTTTTATCTTAAGTAAAATATCTGTTAGGCCAAATTATGTTCATTCCTAGACTGAACCATGACATAAAACACACACACACACACACACACACAGAAAATATATAATGTATTTATGTATTTTTTTTTCTTTTTTACACTATGTCCATTGACACACATCTTCCTATTCCTTTTGTCAACCACTGAGTCACAAGGAATGATCCCTGACAACCGTAAATCTTGACAGTCAGGCTTTCTGCCACTTTGATCTCCTGGCTCTTAATTACTGATCACTGAAGTCCTTGTCATCGGAGCCACAATACTCCAGAGACTAAACAAGCAGAGAACCACAAAACGTGGCTCCTCCTGGTCCCAGGACACTCGTGATCTTTCATGACCCCCACAGGCCTTGCCTTTGGAGTCATATCCAGAACCGGCCCACCTAACCCTGAGTCTCTCCAGGCTCCCTAGCAAGGAGCAGAGGTTGAACCCACGTACCAACTAACTTTGGACTCCTTCTGCACCCCCTTCTTAGACATCACTAGTGACGCTGAATGACTCTGGTGTCAATATATTTGTATTTGAATAAAACAATCAAACATCAGATTTAATAAACACTTTTCTGAAGGCTTTTCTGACTCCTCTAGGAAGTATTGCTTTCACTTATATATTTTTAGTTTTATATTTTATAATATAACTTTTTTTACTATAGCATTTGCAATGACACTTTAATTATGTGTCTCTATTACAAATCAAATTTGTTTTCCTTTGTAGTTTTGAGTACATGTTTAGAAAGTGGTCAAATAATATTTAGCTTAAATAGCTGTAGAATAATAATATAGTGGTTCAGCTACTACTAGTGAGAACTGACAGATGTAAACTCAACTCTACCACTTTTAGTTATAGATTTTGGGCAAGTAACTCTATAGAGTTTAGTCCCTCATTTGTAAAATAGAGAAAAATATAATATGCTGAATAAGCTGACTGCAAATTTTTATTCAGGTGTGAAATACAGTGCCAAGTACAAAGTAATCTTAATCAAGATTAGTTATTGTTTTTACTTTATTATTGTCATCTTCTCTTTGAATATTTTTTAGCTTCTCATGTGTTCTCTTCTGCTTGTTTTGGTTTTATGAAAATTATTTTTTGCACATTTAAAGACATCTATTACTTTCTACTTGTGTAGTTGGCTATGAATTCTTTGGAAGAATTGGAAATTTGGGAATTTGGAAAACTTACAATAGAGATGGATCACTTTTGTTTTAATATATTTTATATTTTGTTTTAATATATTTATATGCAATAGTCATTTGACCTAGGGATAAAATGATTTAATATTTTAAGAACACAAGCTTTGGAAAACAAGCTTAATCTTGTACTAATTTTAATTTTAATTATTTTTAGTTTTTTATGTTGTACTTTTTATCACTCGGTTTCTTAACTGACTAATATAATCTATTTCACAAATAAAAATTTAAATTTAAAGTAGACTATCTGACATATTTCAGAAAAATTTTTTTTGAGGATTACAATTTTTTAAGCTTAATTTTAATTTCTACCTTTAGGTTATTTAATACAGTAAATTAGTTATTTGTTGGTGAATTTGTATGCTTTTGTTCCATATATATGTATATGATATATGATCTGTAGCTATGGAATTTATTTTAGAACAGTTAAGGTTAAAGAATAAGTAATTACTTTTTTCATTACTGTAAAATGTAATATGAATAGTGTGTAAGAAATTTACCCAAGCACAGTGAGACCCTGTTTGTACAATTTTTTTTTCAAGTTAGCCAAGTGAGGTGGCATGTGCCTATGGTCTTATCTACTGAGGAAGCTGAGGTGAAAGGATCACTAGAGCCCAGAAGTTTGAGGCTGCAGAGAACTATGATTCCACCACTGTACTCCAGTTTGTGATACGGAATAAGATCCCACCTCTAAACAAATACATAGTAGTAGCAGGACATTTGAAAATTAAATCTAAATATTTAATCCTCTGCAAATTATTTCTGACAATGTTTTATTGCCTACTTCATAAGAAATTAACAAACATAAAGAAAAAGTTTTATTACAAAAATAAAAGCCATCATTGATTTTAAGGAAAGAAGTGCTAAGTTAGATAAAGCTTAATTTATAAATCTTTACTTTGGAAGATAAATTGATAACTTTCAAAAATGTATTAAAATATTAAGTGCTATGATGAAACTAATGATTACCAAAAGAAATGCCTTTAGTATTGCTATGGTAATACTAACTGTAAAGAAGTCTGCATCTACAGACTGAAATGGTGATGTTTGCACAAGGGATAATAAAATCTGTCTCCTTCAATTTACGTAAATTGCAATATTTTAGTACAAATAACACATTAAACAAAAATAGTGTCTCTCCTCAATATCCTTCATTTAAATTGATGGTGTTGTTGAGCCCTGTCTATGTGTATGCAAACATTTACAAACTTATTTTTTATATTTTATAATGCAATATATTTTGTCTTTGAGTACCCACTAACACATTTCCATAAAATCCCAGCTGTAGCAACAAATTAAAATTCCTTTCAAATGATCTTTTTAGATGTGACTATACTACTTGAAATTCCAGGATTTCTTAACTATACTCAAGATCCAGTATTAAAAAATGTATTAGCTTAGGCAGCAGAAAATATTTAGGCATGATTAAAAATTCTTATGCAAATGAAGCAATCTTATAATATTTGAATATGACAGCTTATCTTTTAAAGTTCACATATAATCAACACATACTAAATTATTGGACATTAATATTTTTTAATTATTGAAAAAGCAAGCAAGTATTTATATTCTTAAGCATAATATTTCTAAAATGTGTATGCTAGACTACTTTTGTCTATATAAAATCTGTTGTTTTTAAAATTTGCAATATTCCTGATGTGAAGTGTAGTTATAAAATATACTGGAATATAAATACAAAATTAATAAGAGGAAAATTTCAGGGGTCTGTTCAAGAGTGAGATGACAATATTGTGGATGCATCCATGGTCAGAGACTGCAGGGATTTTACCTGAAGAGGTTTGGCCCCACAGCAATTTATTATAAAGAGAGGTAGTCAACATTACAATTTATTCTTGAGATACTTTTGCAAAATACTAATAAATATTCTCAATGGCTGACTTTTAGAAATATGATCCACCAATGAAATTGTAATAATTTATGAATATGTGTTTGCTAAGTTATTAGAATGTCTTTGTTTTCCCTCTGGCTTTCTCTTTAAAAATGCCTAAATCATTTACATCTAATTATTCTTGCTATGTTTTATTTGTAAACATGTAAACTGTTAAAACTTAAATAACCATTAGTCTTTTATAATGTGTTTTAAAAAGTGTTTCTATTATTTATTTATTTATTTTGCTTCTTGCTTATTAGAAAGGTACCAAAATTTAGACCACGGAATATAAAAAACTCTGTATCATACCCATTTACAGGCATTAATAATATCATGATGATTGTCTTTTCATGTATTTTTGATGTACATATACACTTATAGCTACATATGTATATCTGTGTGTATTATATTTGTAAGCCAGAATTATGTCATCTTACTGGCTTTATAAACTATTTTTGGTCATTAACCAATCATTAAGAATTGTGTTTAATTTTTCTTTATTTTAAACAATAAATGTGACGAAAAGGAAAAAAAAAGCCCCATTACGAAGTGGGCAAAATATATGAATAGACACTTTTCAAAAGAAGACATTTGAGCAGCTAACTGATACATTAAAATTGTTCAGCCTCACTAGTCATCAAAGAAATGCAAATTAAAACCACACTGAGATACTACCTAATTCCTAGAAGGATGGCCATCATCAATAACTAAAAACAACAGATGCTGGAGAGGATGTGGGGAAAAGGGGACCCTTCTACACTGTTGATGGGAGTGTAAACCTAGTACAATCTCTGTGAAAAAGAGTGTGGAGATATCTAAATGATCTAAAAATTGACCTTCCGTATGATCCCTCAATCCCCCTACTGGCAATATAACCAGAGGAACTCAAATCACTGTATAAAATAATACTTGCACATGCATGTTTATTGCAGCATTATTTACAATAGCAAAAACATGGAGCCAACTGTCAAAAAGAACTGGATGAAAAAATGTGGTATATCTACATGCTGGAGTATTACACAGTCATAAAAAGGACAAAATTATGAACTTCATGGCAACTTGGATGGACTTAGAGTTTGCAATACTGAGTGATCTATCATAGAAACAAAGAACCAAGTATCACATGTTATCACTCATAAGTGGACCTTGAAAACTTTGGTAATACTATAAGAAAGGGACTGGTAGTGGGAAACTACCAGGGGAGGGTGGGGGTGGGATTGACAGTGGTGGGAAACTGTGGGGTGAGAGGACCATGCCTCATCAACAAAGGTACCTGCATAATGAACATTTGTATACCTAACCCTGAATTGTACTCCATATCTTTAAAATAAAAAATTTTTAAAAAATTCACTAATTCGAAAAAAGGAGTAAGATAAGATGTTGGGAGCTGGCCACGGAAGCTCACTGAGTGTTAGGGATCAGGGAGGGCCATGGAGCCCGAGACCACTAGGATGTGTTTGGGAGCTGTTGACCCCATTTCCTCCCCATTTTCTTACTTAGCACCGAAGCCAGAAACAACTCTGCTAGCTCAAGCATAAAAAACTCTGAGACCAGGATGAACACAAGCTAACTTTAGAAGCTCATTATTCCCATTCTTCCACAAACTGTGGTTTTGGCTTTCACACAACTTACAGTTCAAACTCAGGTCACAGCTAAGAGCCTTAGTACTGGTCACAGGTTTCTGGGTCGTGATTTTAGGATTTATTGAAGTCAAGTAAGGTGTAAATTGTAGAATATAGTTTTAGAAATATAAGTTTAGACAGCCATTTTGTTGAAAGAATGCAGCTAGTTTACTTGCAGGTAGCCCACTGTGAACTTTGGACTGGGCCACATTCCAAACATTCTGGGATGGGCCGCTTTAGGTTGTAGAATAAGTATTTAAGTTTCTATAGAATCTTTTAACTTGGCATTAGTATAAATTAGCATAGGATGAAAAAGGTTTATGGGATAGGTCAGTCATAGATTAAGGTTAGCATTAGTTATGGAATTTTTAGGTTATTGATTGTAGAAGCTTTGTATTCTTAGAAGGTATTGCATTTGAGGAACATTAATCAAGTATGAGGAACAGAAAGACAATTTTGGGTTTGTTCTCCCTCATACCTGAAAGAACATCTGGTGGATGGGGGACACCCCTCACGCACCTGGCTTTATGTTCACATGAAATACATGTGAGAATGACTTTGCAGAATTTGGGGATAAAAGACCCAATGTTACTCCCAATAAATGGCTTCTGCACTAGACAGGAGTCCAGTCTCTTTCTTTCTCTTTATACCTATCCCTCCAGTATAATCGCTGATGCCATCTCACCAACCAGGGACCCCCGATTTCCACAGGCGCAGGTCCCCTGCAATAAAAAATATTACAAAGTAATCATATTTGTAAAGAAATATTCATATTTTTAAAAAAGAACATCCTCATTTATTTGTTAAGTCTTTTTTGTTCTTATGAATATTTATGTCATGGACTGGCTTTCAATAGATTGTAGTGAGAGAATAGCTCTGCTACTTAGGAAACTGACACAGAAGCAGGTTGTTACAATGATTTAGCACCAGTTTCCCCAGAAATCTGCATTGTATGAAAGGCAAAAATGGTAAAATTTTAGATACTGACCTGAACATCTGTATATTGTTGTAAAATCACCTCCAGAAAACACCAAACTTAGCAAAGTTTTAAAGACTCTAAAAAACATACATATTTAATAATATTGCTACTTATTTTTAGTTTGATTGTTTTGTTTTGATTTGGTGAAAAGATAACACTGGCCAACCTGTCTTCAACTTAATTGCCTTTGGCAACCTGCTCTAATTCAAAGGTTTTCAAGCCAAATCTTCACTGACACTGACAACAATGAGGCAATGAAATGTAGATTGAATGCCTGAACCAAAAAGGAATAAGGAATGAAAGACTATCTTTGAGGAAGATCTGGGAAAATGTAAGAAACCAACTGAAAATTTACTCAGTGTCCTGCACTGCTTTAAACCCTTTATGAATGTATTATCATTCGATCTTTTAACTCTGATAGGTACTTAGAACAGAAGTCATTCTATAGATGCTATTCCTGAACAATGGAACATCAGCAAATGACCTCAAATCATACAGCAAGTGGGCAGAACAGTCTGACTCTAAGGTCTGTGCAAGGTCTTTTTTTTGCCAAAAAGTAATTGTACTGAGAGGAGTGTGTGGTGGACTGAAGATTATTACTGGGCTCCTTGTTTCAAAAAGTGATGCTACCTGTACAGAATAGATAGATTTCATTAAAAAAATTATAATAAAATATTTCTAACATTTTTCCTTGGGTACAGATACTGTCAGAGTCCAGTAGGAATTAAATTAAGACAAGTAGCTTCATTTCTACATCTTTTTTTCAGGAATAAGTAGAACCTAAACACTTGCAGAAAATAGTGTTGCTTATATTGTTATTAGCAATGCTGGTTCATTAAATAACATGTTGAAAGGGAATTTTCTCAAAAGAAGGTGTATGAGCAGCCAACAGATACATGAAAAAAATGCTTAACCTCACTAGTCACACACAAAAAATGCTAATGAAAACTACACTGAGATACCACCTAACTCCAGGCAGGATGGCCATTATTATTAACTCAAAAAACAGCAGATGCTGGAGAGGATGCAGGAGGGAAGGGAACACTTCTACACTGTTGGTGGGAGTGTAAAGTAGTACAGCCTCTGTGGAAAACAGTGTGGCAATTCCTAAAAATATCTAAAAATTGACCTTCCATATGACCCCACAATTCCTATACTGGAAATATACCCGGAAGAACTCAAATCACTCTATAAAAAAAGATACCTTCACATCTAGGTTTATCGCAGCATTGTTCACAGTAGCAAGAATATGGAACCAACCATGCTGCCCATCAAAAGAGGACTGGATTAAAAAAAATGTGGTACACATACACAAAGGAATATCATACAGTCATAAAGAACAAAATCATGAAATTCACAGCAACTTGGATGGACTTAGAGTCTATAATACTGAGAGATCTTTCACAGAAACAGAGAACTGAGTATCACATATTTTCAGTCATAAGCGGACCTTGAACAATTATCATAGTACTATAAGAGAATCATTGGCAGTAGTGGGCAGGAGGCAGGAAAGCGGAATTGGCTGTAGTGGGAATCTGTCTGGGGAAGTGGGGACATACCTCATGAACAAGGGTACCTGCATAATGAGCATTTGTATACCTAACCCTGAATTGTACCCCTCATCTTCAAAACAAAATAAAAAAAATTAAAAGGAGGAAAAAAAGGGAGAATTCAAGGTTTTCTTTGCATTTAATGCTAGCAGACCCTTATAAATTTAGGTGGGATACACATTCTCATTGTGTTCTTTTCTTTCTCTTATTAGTTAATCCAATTTTCATGATGATTATAAGCAAAACATATTGTTAATATGCTCAGGAGTTTTCAGAAGACATTATGTATCATACTGTGATTCATTAATGTTAGAGAAAGACTGAGTCATTTTAAAATTTTTTATAGCTAATTCAATTTTTAGTCATGCAAAACAAAATTTCTGTTGTAAAACTTTCTATTAATACTTTTACTTTGACAAATGACAATTGTGACCATACTTATCTACAAGGGGGTATTTAAGAGATCTCTATAAACATTTTTAAATTGCTGATTTTTCAGTCTGGGATTCGTTTTTATATGATTTTAACCCCTTCATTCTAAAAAAAACCCCCAAAACAAACAAAAACCTTTTTTAGCGAATTTGCTGCCTCTGACAGTTTTTTTTAATTTTATTTAATAGAATTTCAAGATTTCTGTTTCACTTTTCAGATATAAATTAATTACTTCAAGGTATTCTCACTCAATTTTATGATATGGTATGGTATGATATGATAAGCACCAAAAAATTCCAATATGCTATTTTTTTTAAAGAAAGGTTCTTTTAAAATATGTTCTCTGAATAAATTGATACTGGTACTACATGAACACTGAACATTTTTCCAGTTGTGTTATTAGGGTTTGTTTCTTAGATCTTAATGTCTGTACATACAGAATCTATTATTATTATTTTCTTGAATTTACTATGGATATTTATGGGCATGGATAATTATGAACAAAAGTTTTTCATAAAAACACTTTAAAACACTGTGTTAAGATAATACTCCTCATTTAAAACATGTAAATATGTCTCATATTCATCAATGATCAGATCAATCAATCTGATCAATGCTCATATAGGAGAACCAATTATATCACTTACAATACGCAATAATTTGGAAAAGTTATACTGATTATTATTCAGTGGAATAATATTTTCATGAAAATAATACACTTTGAATATTTCAAAGACTGATTCACCTAGTCACAGCATAATGGAGGAAACTGTTCTTCTGTTAACTTTCAGCTTCATAAAATTACTCCTTATACTACCATAAAGGTAAGAAGAAAAAATGACATTTTATACTGCTGCTGAAGGTGAATTTTAGAAAGGCTCACTATTTGGTTTCAAGAACAATGAAAAAATACTTGAGCATTCAATACAATTTTGTTTTAAATTAATAGTATGAACTGTCCATGCTGAATTTAAATTTTTTGATCATGAGATCACTATACACTTCTAGATTTAAAAAAACTCGGGTAAAATAGTTAACAATGACTGTTATTGTTTATGAGATATTTCAGACACTATGAACAATGCTTTAATGTGTATTTTTTCATTTATATTGATAAGAAATTCATTAGATATTATTGTTATCACTTGCAGAACTGTTGCTCAGAGAAATGAAGAAAACTTGTCCAAGATCACATAGCCCATTTATGGTTAACGAATAAAAAATCACATTTGTCTTCCTTATTCTGCTTTTGGGAAAGAGTTATAGACTTAAACATCAAAATTTTATTTTTATTCTCTTTATGTTTTATATTTTAACCTTATGTTTCCTGGTCTTGGGGATTTAGCATATTCTTGACATATGAGTAAATGTTAATCAACATTGACTTAAATAAAAAAGTCTCATAGTAATGCCTACTAGGACTTCATGCATTATTGCAGCAGGAGCTACTTCTCATTTCCTGCTCATGGGTAAGATTTTTTTTTTCCATGAGAGAAGGAGCTCAGATTCATTTTTGTACTCTTTTCTTAGCATTGTCCTAAAATAGTAAACCCACAAAAAGCTGCCCCTTCAAAATAGGTTGTTTCAGTAGTAATCATTCTTGCCCTGTTCAAATATTGCTTAATCCTACATTGAAGCGTGTTCTGAACTCACTGCCAGTGATCTCTGGGTCTGGACAGCACACAGTTCGTACTTTCCTATGTGGCCTGTTCTCTGCTGAGTGCCTGCATCCTTTTACCTGTCTCTTCTAAGTTTCAAACTGTTCATTTTAACTTATTATTTCTTTCCAGTTTGGATTCTTTATCAATGAAGTATATCATAAAATAACAGCAAGGCCTCTGCCTGTATGCATGTGACTTAGAAAGATTTATGAATCTCTTTCTGATCTGTGGACATGACTGCACAATTTCTCGGTCCAAATATTACAATTCTGTCTATAATCCTGGAGTCTGCAACCAAGAATCAGAGTAAACTCATATGCTGGTTTATACTGAGTTTCATTTCCCCCACCAAGTGCTGTCTTCCAGATCCAACCTAAAATGCTCAATTACTGGCATTTCTCAATCACTACTTCCAAAAATCTAGTGTAAATATGTGTATATACATATTTTTTAACCCATGAAAATTGATAAGTTTATTCTATACTTTATTTAGCAATAAGCACACAAGGTCAAGAGAAACCAACACAATCTTGAAGCCAAAAATCAAATACTGAGCAGGAGAATTATCCTGTCAAATATAATAGAACTATAGTAATTCAGATAAAGGATTATTGATGCAAAGACAGGCAAACAGATAAATGATACACAATAAAATGTTTAGCATATTCTTAACATATGAGTAAATATGGTCATCTGATTTAGAAAAAAGAGAACACCTTAGTACAGTGGAGAAAAATGGTCTCTTTAGAAAATAGGCCAATTCTATATTAACATGGGAAATTAAAAAAAAATTTGACCTCCTACCTCATGCTAAACTCAAAACTAAAGTGCCACATGAATGGAAGACACAAACATGAAAAATAAAAACAACTTTAAGAAATAAATAAAAAAATTTTCATATTTCTGTGTTAGTCAAAAGACTTTTAAAGAGGACACAAAAGTTACTCAACATGACAAAATAATAAATTGTACCAAAAAGAATTTCTGGACCAGGTGCAGTGTCTCCTACCTGTAATCCCAGCACTTTGGGAGGCTGAAGTGGGAGGGTCACTTGAGGCCAGGAGTATGAGAACAGATTGGGCAACATAGTGAGAACCTTTCCACTACAAATAACAATTAAATAGCTGGATGTGGTGGTGCATACCTATAGCACCAGCTATTTGGGAGGCTGAGGAGGGACTATTTCTTGAGCCCAGGAAGTCAAGGTTGCAGTAAGCCAAGATTGTGTCACTGCACTCCAGTTTGGGTGACAGCATCAGTACTCACCTAAAAAAAAATTGTTCATGAAAAAACAATACTGAATGAAAAAGAAAACCATATGCTGAGAGTATATGGAGAACTCCAAAGAATAATGAGAAAACAAACAAACAAAAATAGAATCTCAAGAGGAAAAAAAGAAAAAAGAATGAAACCAGAATAGGCACTGAATAAAGAGGTTTTTAAATATTGGCAAAAACATGCATAAAAAGGAATTTAGCTTTCTTAACTACTAGGAAATTTCAAAATAAGCCACAAGACACCTACCCATATCCATCAGAATGACTGAAAAATAAAATAAAATACAGAAAAAAAACCCAAATTTTCAAACAACTGTAGTGCCCAGATATTGCTGAGGGAATCTAAATGCATAAACTATTTTAGAAAACAGTTTAATATTATCTACCTATTAAGTCTAGACATATGCATACCCCAGAACTAGAATTTCTATGACTAGGTTTTTACCCAATATAAATGAATATATATATTCATTAAATATATATACCAGAAAATTCATAGAAGTAATAGTTGTAATACCAAAAACTCAAAAACAACCTAAATGTCCAACACCAGGAATACAATACTGGTAATATATTCCATTATATAATAGAATCTATTATATTATGTCACCAGTAGTATATATTGGCAGTAGTATATTTATACAATGGAATTCTCTAGAACAATGGAAATAAATCAATTATCACTACATGCAATAGCATGGATGGATTTTACAAATGTGAGAAAACGATTCAACAACCAAAAATACAAATTGTTTAGGTCATTCAAATAAAATACCAGAACAAGGGAAATTAACTCATGGTTGGAAGGTAGAATAGTGGTTTTGTTTGAAAGTGCCAGAAGAGGAAGAGGCAGATAATGCTTTATTTATTGATCTAAGCACTGGTTACTCTGATGCTTTCGCTTTTAAAAGATTTATCTTACTACAAACTTGGGATTCATGAGATTATATGTATATTTGTTACATTCTAATATAAAATTTGCATCAATTTTTTATATTAACTTAAAGCATATCTTTGGATTTTTTAGCGTCAAGTGGTAATAAGGTCTTTCGAATTGCTATAAGCCTCTTTGATTTTTGTCTTTTTCCAGATTACTGAGATTCTAAGAGACCATAATTACCAGGGAAAAATGTCCTGGGAACAATTAAAATGAAAAACTGTAAAAGAGACAAGTATGTGTATAAAAAAAATCAATGTATCTACCACATAAAGTTTTGGAATCTACTTGATAGGGATCCCTCATTCAGATGTTATTTTATTTTTATCTTTATTTTTTATAAACAATATTTTTTATTATGATATTGTGGGGTACAGTTAGGGTTAGGTATATAAATATGCTTTGCTCAGGCACTCTTGTTGATAAGAGGTGTCTCCCCATCCCCAAGAGATGTTTACAACCATTAATTCCATCTCCCTTCCCCTCCCTCACCCCCAATAGTTTCCCACCACTGTCAGTCATTTTCTTATGGTAATACGTTGGATGATCAAGGTCCACTATATGAGTGAGAACATGTGATACTCAGATCTTTGTTTCTGTGAGAGGTCACTCAATATTATAGACTCTCGTTCCATTCAGGTTGCTGTGAAATTCATGATTTTGTTCTTTTTTATGGCTGCATAGTATTCCATTGTGTATATGTACCACATTTTAAAAATCCAGTCCTCTTTTGAAGGACAGCATGGTTGCTTCCAGGTTCTTGCTATTGTGAACAATGCTGCAATAAACATTCATGTGCAGGTATCTTTTTGATAGAGTGATTTGGGTTCTTCAGGATATATTCCCAGTAGGGGGATTCCAGGATCATATGGGAGGTTGATATTTAGAGTTTTAGGAATCACCACACTGTTTTCCACAGAGGTTACACTAGTTTACACTCCCACCAACAGTGTAGAAGTGTTCCCTTTTCACCACACCCTCTCCAGGAACTGTTATTTTTTGTTATTGATAATTGCCATTCTGACTGGAGTTAGGTGGTATCTCATTGTGGTTTTGATTTGCATCTCCTTGATGATTAGTGAGGTTGAACATTTCTTCATGTGTCTGTTGGCTGCTTGGATGTCTTCCTTTGAGAAGTGTCTGTTCATATCTTTTGCCCATTTTATAATGGGGTTGTTTGGTTTTTTCTTTTCAGCACGTTTGAGTTCCTTGTAGATCCAAGATGTTAAGCCTTTGTCAGACCTGGAGTTGGCAGATACTTTTTCCCAGTCTGTAGGCTGTCTCCCTGCTCTCTTGATGGTTTCTTTGGCTTTGCAGAATCTTGTCAGTTTAATGAGCTCCCACTTGTTTATCTTATCTCTTATGGCCTGTGGGTTTCAGGTTTTGTTCAGGAATTGGATGCCAGTTCCAAATTCCATGAGGGTATATCCTTTATTTTCTAAGGTTCTTATGGTTTGAGGTTTTACATTTAGGTCTCTGATTCATTTGGAGTTAATTTTTGTGTATGGGGATAGATAGGGGTCCTATTTCAATCTTCTGCATGTGGTCAGTCAGTTTTCCCAGCACCATTTACTGAATAGGTTCTCCTCTCCCGAGTGGTAGGTGGTGGAGGCTTTGTCAAAGATGAGTTGGTTGAGAAATTGAGGTTTTGCTTCTTGAATCTCAATTCTATTCCATTTCAGATGTTATTATTCCTGTTTGCTAGATTTCACTTTTGTGAATCTAGGCATTTCTTTGCCTATTTTTGAAAAAAAAAAACCCAAAAAACAATTCTCTGCAATTCTTAGATTTTCAGTGACTTAACTAACCAGTGAAAATTACATTCCCTGTACATATAAAATCTTGCTTCAGGCCTGTTGGTTTTCATTAAGGCAAATTAATTAAAAATACTAGGAAGAATCATCCATTCCTTACAACTTATTAGAAATTAAACTTACTTCATAACATATTTTAAGGAGCTCTGGTACTTTACCCTTTTTATAGCACATATTAATAGACAGTTCAAAATTAAGGTACATTTGGAGAAGAATGAATACAAACTTTTTCAAAAGCTCATTTTTCTCATATTTTCTTATACTGGCATAAGAAGTTTCCTGTTGGGTCAGTATAGTATATAGTTAAACAAAGGTTTAACAAATTATAATACATTTTCATACAAAGGTATTCCTTGTTTTTCTTAAATTATCTTTGAAGTGTATCTCATAATGCTGTCTTCACTTTTAGAAAAATTCTGAGATTTTAAAATGGACAGCCAAGTGTCAATATTTCCAGTAAATCTCTACAGGAGATGAAAGATATGGTCCTTGAAACACAATATCAGATGAGTTCTAGTAAGATGGCAACAGCATAGGTGGAATTGTGAGATTCTCTGAACATGAGTTCCCAAAAAGACTCTTACTTTTATTTCCCCATGCCCCCTGCCCATCACCAGCCACACTGGTCTGAGGTCCGGGGACCCTTGGTCCCACGCAGGGCCGGATATTGCGGCCCCTGGCTGCTGCTGCTCCACTATATGTGACTCCCGCCCATGCAGGAGTCTCAGGTTTCCGATCCCTCCCTGGCTACATCATCTCACCCAGCACCCAGCACCAAGCCGCTGGTCACCCGGGGAGGCTCTGGACTCCCGTCTCTCAGAGATATCGGTACCATTTCTGGCTGAAGTACCCTGTGAGGGGCCCAGGGCCACTCTCACTGCTCACCACCTGCCCTTTGGAGCTTTGGAGCTCTGGAGCTCTGGGCCCACCCTGGCTGAGGCACTCAGCCCATGACCCCATGCTTCTGTAATGGAACAGCATATCTTAAGGAGGTGCTGATTGGAGGCTCTCAGCACCAGAGGAGAAAACTCCTGACACCCTCCTCCACCCCAGTCCACTGGTAGCACCCCGGATTCAGCACCCAGCTGTGCAACTGATCCCTGCTGCCTCCCATGACACCACAGCCCATCATAGTGGATCGCCCAGGGACCCAGACAAGTGGAGAAAGGATCTGTGAAAGAGAAACTGCCACCTCAGCCATTCTCTAAGCAGAGATTTGCATTGCTCCGCCCACCTATAAGCAGCCTCCACCTTGGTTCCTAAGGTAATGTTGCTAAACAGGAGACAAAGCCCCTCCACTAAGCTGAATCAGACAAAGGCAACTAAGCATCACAGACCTCCCAGGCAGCAGGCTAAAAGAACAAACCCAAGCTGCGAGTAAATCTAACTGTCTGAAACAAAAGCAAAGGGAGAGGCTGGAGATCAGAGCTGAAGACTCTTTAGACACTCAGGAAAGATTCCAGAGCTAGTCTGATTTATTATTTTGACTTTTGATTTAATCATTTTGACTGTTTGTTTTGCTCATTTTTGTTTGCTTTTTGACTTACACTATTTGTTTGTGTTAGGCAAAATGCATCAAAAGGCATGATTTTATTGGTCTGTCTTTGTGTAGCTACCAGTATTCTTTATGGAATTTTGCTTGTGTGTTTTTCTCAGTTGTCTCCGGCCTTGTGTCTCTTTTTCACCTGTTAGTTGGTATGTATGTCTGTTTTCCCTCTCACTCTTTTCTCTTTCTAACTTCCTATTGACCCTGCCTTCCTCCATTATTTTCCTCTTTTGTACCTCCTTTTGTTCCAGGGACCAAACCTACATACCGCTGTACAGACAGATTGTGAGGCAGTGGGAAATAGATTCCAGTGGGATCATATACGAGTTGGTGGATGCTGGAATCAGCATCTAGATTCTGAATCACAGCTTCACCCTCAATTAAACCTCAAAGCTGCAAAAAGTACAACCCACAGCCCACACTCCAACTCCAAAAGTGCACAAAGTCAGAGGACACTCATAAGGAAGAACAGGAGATTGCACAAGCAAAGCAAAAGCAGCCCCACCTTCCCTGAAAAACAGAATTAAAGAAGGGGAAGGAAAGGGGGAGAGAGAGAAAAAACTACACAAATGATTAAAAATAAGAAGAATATGGGCCTCTCCCAGACTCCTGGGAGGGCAGACACTGAGAAAACTGACTTCAGAATGCAAATAATGAAGAGCCCCCAGAATGACTGGTCTCAAACTATAAACCTAGATATCAAAACATTATGGAGAGATTAAAAAGAATTGAGGATAGACAAGGAGAAACTAGGAAGGAGCAGATAACTGATAGAACAGTAATAAAGATACTGTGAATGAAATAAATAACAAACTGATAAGCATGGAAAGCAGAATTACCCAAGCAGAAGAAAGAATCTCAGAGCTTGAGAAACAAAATATAGAACTTACCCAAACTGTTCAAAACACAGGAAAAAAAGCTCCAAAAGACAAAACAAAACCTTCAAGAGATGAGCGATTACTTCAAGAGACTGAACCTAAGAGTAATTGGCTTTCTTGAGGCAGAAAGAGAGACAGAGACCACACTGGAACAAACTTTCCATGAGATCATTCAAGAAAACTTCCCTTATCTAATCAGTGATGCAAAAACTCAAACACAAGAGATTCAAAGAACCCCTGCAAGACAACAAATGAGAAGACCAACTCCTAGACACATAAAAAATTGCCTAAACAAAGTAGACATGAAAGAAAAAATTCTAAAGGCAGCAAGAGAAAAATGCCAGATCACCTACCATGGAAGACCAATTAGAATAGCAGTAGATATATCTACAGAAACCCTGCAGGCTAGGAGACCTTGGAGCCCTATCTTCAGAGTCCTAAAAGACAAACAATTCCAACCAAGAATAACCTACCCAGCCAAGTTAAGCTTCATCAGATAGGGAGAATTACAGTCTTTCCCAGATATCCAATCCCTAAGAACTTATGCTGCAACCAAACCACCTCTATATGAAACATTTAAGGAAGTACTAAGCACAGAAGAAAAGGAAAAAAGAACAACATTCTTCACAAGCATACAGGAAAAAGAATAAAATACACACGAACCAACCCCCAAACCAGAAGAAGGACAAATAACCAAGAGGAAGAATAACAACTCTGTAAGAACTCTATGATAGGGACGAACTCTCACATTTCAATAATTAGCCTGAATGTGAATGGACTAAATGCACCACTGAAAAGACATAGAATGGCAAAATGTATAAAATATCACCAGGCAATAATATACTGCCTTCAAGAAACCCATCTCACTAGAAAGGATATGCATAGACTCAAAGTAAGAGGATGGGAAAAAAATTTTCAGGTGAATGGAACACACAAAAAAGGAGGAGTCACAATCCTAATTTCAGACAAAATATCATTTAAACTATCAAAAATTAAAAAGACACAGAGGGCCACTACATAATGATAAAATGTTCGCTCTGTCAACAAGAAATATCTATCCTAAACATATATGCACCCAACATAGGTGTGCTAACTTTGATAAAGCAGCTTCTAGGAAAACTAAAGAAAGATTGTGACTCTAACACCATAATAACTGGGGAATTTAATACCACACTCACAACCCTAACAGATCATCAGGACAAAAAAATCAGCAAAGAGATCTGGAACCTCAATTTGACTCTTGACCAAACGGACTTAATTGATACCTACAGAACACTCCATTCAAATACCACAGAGTACACATTCCACACATCACCACATGGAATGTATTCTATGATCAACCACATAATTGGCCATAAATCAAGCATAAGCAAATTTAAAAGGACCGAAATTCTACCATGCACCTTCTTGGGTCACAGTGGAATAAAAATAAACATTAACACCAACAAGGTCCCCCCAAATCCTACAATGACATGGACACTAAACAGCATGATGCTAAACAACTCCTGGGTCAATGATGAAATTAAAACAGACACCAAAAGATACCTGGAAACAAATGAAAATGAAGAAACATTTTACCAAAATTTCTGGAACGCCATGAAAGCTATGATAAGAGGGGAATTTATATCCCTACAAATGCACATGAAGAAAATGGAAGAATCACAAATTAACAGCCTAACAAGCCACCTAAGAAAACTGGACAAGCAAGACCACCAAAACCCTAATTTCAGTAGAAGAATCCAGATCACCAAAATAAAAACTGAAACCCAGGACATAGAAGTCAAAAAGATAATACAAAAAAATCAATGAAACAAAAAGGTGGTTCTTTGAAAGGATAAACAAGATCGATGGTCCCCTAGCTAGCCTGACCAAGAAAAAGAGAGAAAAAGCTCAAATAAATGCAATCAGAAACACAAAAGATGAAGTCACAACTGTCCCTGAAGAAATACAAAAGATCATTAGAGACTACTATGTACACTTGGATGGAAACAAACTTGAAAAGCTTAAGGAAATGAAGGTCTTTCTGACATCACACAATCTGCCTAGGTTGAAACAAGAAGAAATTGAGACCCTAAATAGACCAATAACAATCAAGGAAATTGACCATGTAATAAGAAAACTACCTACAAAAAAAAAGCCTGGGTCCAGATGATTTTCCAGTAGAATTCTACAAGACATTTAAGGAAGAGCTGATTCCAATCCTAATGAAGTTATTCCAAGTGATTGAGAAAGAAGGAATTCTCCCCAAATCATTTTACGAAGCTAACATCACATTGATACCCATGCCAGATAAAGACCCAACAAAGAAAGAGATCACAGGTCAATATCTTTGATGAACATAGATGCTAAAAATCTCAACAAGATCCTAGCAAACTGGATTCAAAAACACATATCAAAAATCATCCATCATGAACAAGTAGGCTTCATCCTGGGATGCAAGTCTTGTTCAACATTCGTAAAACCATATATGTAATTAAATACATCAAAAGATGTCAAAACAGAAACCAGATGATTATATCATTAGATGCAGAAAAAGTTTTTGATAAAATCCATCACCTCTTTTTGATAAAAACTCTCGAACATCTATGCATATGGGGCACATACCTCAAAATAGTAAAAGCCATCTACGAGAAACCCACAGCCAGCATACTCTAA